>NW_019384455.1:703631-777124 GCF_000671375.1 Centruroides sculpturatus
TGTGTACGTGTGCTGATCTTTGTAATTATAAATTGTGAATACATGTGACTAATATTATTTTCTTTTTTATTTTGTGCATGTTATAAGTTATAAATAAATATAAACAAGCAACACTAACCCGATAACATTAAATCTAAATACCAAAATGATTAATTTACTGTGTTTTTGTTATTTCTTACTCCTGTTTTTAGGTATTCGGTATTCGGCCGAATACCGAATAGTAACCGAATATTCGTTATATCACTAATCAGAACCTTTTCAAACAAGAAGCATGCTCTCCACACTTATATCTCAAAGAATGGAAGAGAAAAGATTGAGAGAAAAAGAGTGACCACTTACCAGACACAACATGAAAAAATTCTGCAAATAATGCACCTAAAGGAACATTTACAACTGAACAAATGTCATCTGCATGACTTGTATATTAATTCGTGTTCAATGAGCAACAAAAACCATTTCTAGCTATACATGAAAAAAGATATTATGGTTTTTTTTAAGTAGATACTTTCTAAGTCATAAATCCAACTGCAGGTATGTATCTTCAAGATATATTTGTACCAATGACACAGATTGGGACATATTTGTCCCATGCCTTATTTTTTTTTCAATTTATATTTACTGCATATTAACTTTTAAAACTACAGTACATAGACTACGTTTAACTTCCTTTTACAAAAACTTCAAAATTTTTCATTAATTACAGTTCTGATTCAAAGGATTAAATTTCTTGTTTATTATATTCCTATTTAATATAAATTTGTACATCAATTTAACTATATTATATGTAATTTGATGTAATGTTTCATTTTAATTAAATTCAAGTAAAGTAAATTAATAAATGAAATTAAACTTATGAATTTTTAATACTAACAATAATAAATTGAAATTAGAAAAGTTAATAATAATAATTTTTATAGATTGCAAACATGTTTGTAATGAATTAAATATAAATTAAAAATCATGTAAAAATAATTAATTTTCCATAAAAATTTTTAAAACATTTTCTTTAGTTACATACAATTTGCTTATATCTACTTTATCTACAAAGAAAGATAATATTTTTAGATCAACTATATTCTGTATATTCCATTTGTTTATTTAGAATTTTCAATTTAAAAAAGAAAAAAACATGATTCCACTTAAGAAAAAGTCTCTTCAGATAATTCTGTGATTATTAAACACTACATCATTTATGAATTAATGTAAAATAATGCTACATAAAATTTAACAGATAGCTGGTTAACCAAGATGATAAAGTAGTTCTGTAGATGATCTGTATTCGGAGAGATCGGAGTTTGAATCTATATTGGAATCTCAGAAATCCTTGTGGTTGGTTTGATTTGGATATATTGAATCTTGTCTCTTAATACCTGGCTATCCCCATTATGAGCCTGCCAAATCTGTGTTGGTCATGAAAAAAGGCTCACTTAATATCTATAGGCTAATGTAAATATTTTATAAAATACTTTTAAAATAAAATTTTTAGTTCAATATAATTGAAGATGTTCCAAATAGAAAAAATACTTACAGTATTAATTTAATTTTAAAGATATTTTTAATTCTGATATTTAACTGGAAAAATAATTAATTATGTTAATGTTAGTAAATATATTTCAGATAGTACATATGATTATTTGCCACCTGAAAAAATATATATTTGTATAGTAAATCAAACCAAAACTATATATTAATAATTAAATGATAACACCAGATTCATTATTGAGCTATAACCTAAGCTTATTAAATATATAGGTAATAAATTTGGACTAAAAGTAGATAATCAAGTTGCCATCTTATATTAAATGTAATAATTAAAATTAAATTAATTGAGAATATTCTGAAAAGAAAGACTCTGCAGCTTCAACTTATTGTGCAGATATATTATCAGCTGTAACAAGTGACCAATATGGTTATATCTTATAAATTAATTGGTCTGGAAACAAAGATCAGTTAGAAGTCTGGATATTGTAATTGGTACAGTAAGCAGAAATTGCTTCAGTTCTGGTTTAATCTTTTATTCCAGAATATTTTAAATTAATTTAATTCTAATTATTAAATTATATATATACATATATATATATAATGAAATTATATATATATATATGTATATATGTAATTTTTTTGTGTGCTAGTACAGTGTGAGGAAATTATATAAAATGTATGTTTGAAATTTAAAAATATTATATACTTATGGCACTAAGATGGCCTCTTTATTCCTAGACTTATTACATCATCTTAGACGCAAGACCAGCCTTAGAACATTAATTTATTTTCTAAGAAATTAAAAATATTAATTTAATTAATATTCCAATTTAGCATTATCCTGTCATTCATTTAATATGGTTTTTGTAATAAAATAATAATTTAAATAATTACAATAGATTTAAAACTACAAAGCTTTCTGTAATTTAAATTTGTTGTTTAATTATTTTCTATCTGTGTTATTTCTAACTTCATAATTTAATAAGAAAAGTAGTAAGTTTTTTAAAATCTGTTATGATAACTTTTCTAAATCATAATTATTCTTACATCATTCTTAATCTGTATTTGACCTTACCACCCAGACAGATTACAAAATTTCTGACCTTATCCTTTATTGGCTTTCATCTGCATTGGTCAACTATTTTAACNACCTAGATTTAATGGACTAATTTGGGCAAGGGGTCCAAATTAAAGCCGAAAATCAATCAGAAAACCTACTTTATTTTATAAATATGCATGTTAAACTAATTAATTTGTCAAATTTTTATCTCTTTTTATTTACATAATTTTAATTATACAAATATATCTACATATGTATGAGAAGTTTAATTTTACAGAAAATTACTCTATATGTATTATTGTTTATGTATTCACTGTAGTTCTTAGACTATAATAAACAAGTATATGATCTAAATTAAAATAAATAAACAAACATTTTTTAGTAAATACACTTTAATTGCATTTAAGAGCAGTGACTCTTGGATTTGGAAAATATCTGTTAATTTAATTACATATAAAAACCATTTTAAAATTAACAGGATGTTAATTTTCACATATGACATAAAGACCTGAAATTTCATCCATTAAATCCAGATTTTACTGTATATAGATCATTAGCAAATACTTTTTAAAAAAATATAATTCTAGAAAGTATGCAATATTTTTAATGATGGGAAAATTGAAAACTGTTACAAAGATTCTATATGCATTTACTAATATTAAAAATTTGATTATTATGGTACTCTTAATATTTGAGAATGCCTCTTAGAAATAGATTAAATTTATTAAACAATAAAATTATAATAATTGATTAGATATTTTAGTAAATCAGTATTTTTAAAATATTACATTTTCAAATTTGAATTTTAAGATTCTTACAAGAAAAGATTGCAATAGCTTAGTGATTTCAAAATGCCTTTTGAGTAAAATATTCTCATGATTTAAACTTACTTTTGTGTATTAGTATATAGAGCAATTTAACAATTTTTTTAATATGAATTAATGTATGTTACAAACAATATATAAATAAAGCAAACACAGAAAAGTTTTTTGAGAACTACTACTAAAATTTATTCAACTGTTTAGCTTAATACATGTCATGCTCGACCTCGAGACTTGCGTCATAATGTTAAGAGTTATGACAAAGGCCGAACACAGGGATGATTTAGAACAATTTTGCATCGTTTTCAAATCTAGAAAAAATAAAATTGATGGAAAAAATTTTCTGGCAAAGACAAGCCAAAGGTAAAGAATCATTATTAATGTAAGCAAGAAATATTTATGATAAATAGGAAGAAAGGAACAGTCAAATAGATTGTAGGGATGTTACTTTTAGAGCCATATTGCCAATAATGGATAAACAGAGATTTATTTACATCACAGATTAAACTCAGAATGTAGGTTATGTAGATTATGAAAACAACAATAAATGGTTATCATCTGTTACCAAAAAAGTAGTCCTTCATCCCCATTATCATGTATGATGATGATATTTCACTGGTGAGCATCCTGTGCAAACCATTCTGCTTTGTTTTTTTCTTAAAAATGCTAAACACATTTGATTAGTGTACTGGGCAAGATTGCAGATACTGCATACCCGAACAGAAGAAATGCACAGAGAATATGAAGAATAATGATATTGGCACAGAAGCCAAATAGAATGTGCATGGTGACGCCACTGGTGATACCATCCTCTTTAGTGATAACATGGTCCCATATCTACTCGTCGGTTTGATCTTGTGACCTAGATTTCTCCTTCCTTTCCTAAATTAACAATTGAGGCACATTTCATGAGGTTTTTTTTTTTTTTTTATGTAAGACTGCCAGTGATGCATTGTCAAATGCAAAAATTTTTGTGAAGAGCGAAAGATGGTCAAGTAAATTTAAGTTTTTTTTTTTTTTTAATCATCATCATTATCATTTTTAATTGTTATATTATGAATCAAAAAGAGATTAAGATTTGAAATTGTGCCCCGACCAGTTTTGAAATGTGAAAATTTCGATTGATATTTTTATATGATTTCAATTTATCCATCAGCCATGAGGATAACCTTTCTAGTACGCCAGCTAAAGACATTCATCAAATGCAATTATTCAATACAACGAATGAAAAGATGGGCCATTAGACACGGTTTGCCAAACTTCTGGCAAATAACAATCACAAGAAAAGCATCAAATCCGGGATACTCTAAGCCGAAGCATTTCTGGGTTCAAATAGCTTGCACATGACTAGATGGTTGGTAGAATAGTGGTTAAAGTATAAAGTGCCCGAGGCTACAGTCCCGTCACCTTATTAACCACAAAATTTCTTATCTTTTCTACTTCTCGCCCGTTCTCTTGTACCTTTTTGCAGAGTACAAATCACCAATTTGAAAACAACAGCAATTACAAATGAAAGAAATTTTGGTTTTGATAATCCACTGAATTCAAGCTTTTGGATTTTTAACCCTAGGCGAGACATCTTACGACGGGAGAACGGAGTCCTTTTCTTTTAATAGAGTCCGCATCCTCGCAGATTGTTAGCAATGATCACATCAGTTACTGCATCAAACACAAATTGTATGTTCGTGGTATCTGTGGCACATGTCGTATGGCAGTAGATATCTTTGGTGGTTGATTTATTCTTGGCTTCAAACTGAGCTTGAATATAGGCTGCTGCTTCTCCATACTCTTGGGCACCTGTAAAATGTATTAAAAACAGTAAAGCGATGCAATTAATTTTGCTTTTCTAGTAGAAATGTAGTAGTTACCATTTTTATTTTTTAATTTTCAATAGTTAGATACCAAAGATTGTGTATCAGTATTTTATAATAAATTTTCAAAGAATAGATGCCAAACATGCAACTATCAATATTTTGAAATTTTTGTAATTAGTATATAATAACTAATGAGAATGATATTTAAATTATGAAATTATAAAATAAAAAAATATAATAAAATGATAAGAGAAACCATGCTAAAAATTACTACAAATATATAATTATATGATCTATAAAAGTAACTGTGATCAGCAGGTAGAAAAGCACAGTCCTGGTCGTTCATTTAACATTACGCTATATTGCACAATCTTATTAATCAGAGTGCTTTTTGCAGGTTAATTCCGAGAATTTTATCATTTAGACAATAAATTTTCTAAGAATCAGTAAATGTATTTGGAGAGATAATTATTTTGAAACATTCATTTATTCCAACAGATATCATTAAGTTAAACTATTATTCTAGACTATTTTTATATATTATAGAACAGATATCATTGCAAATAAACACAAGTGTAAGTCCGGTAACAATATATCAAATTTTTAAATATAAATGTATGCCAACTGATAGCCATGTTAAAATTTACTATTCTATTAATTTATATTCACCTGTATATTCAGGAAAACAAATAGTGAGTGGTGATTTCTTAATTTTCTCTTCGAATAAATCTTTTTTGTTAAGAAACAAAATAATTGATGTATCAGTGAACCATTTATTATTACATATAGAATCAAACAATTTGAGGCTTTCTTGCATACGATTCTGAAAAATAAAGTTATAATTTAGAGATGCAAAGGCGAAAATTAAACTCTAATTAAAATAACTCACAGTTGTTTCATCTTCATGAAGAACTTGATCGTATTCACTCATAGCCACACAAAATATAATAGCCGTTACGTCTTCGAAGCAGTGAATCCACTTCTTCCTCTCTGACCTCTGACCTCCTACATCGAATAACCTGATTTAAGTAGAAGAGATATATTCCTATTAATTAGTTAATTTAAATAGATCAAATTTTAAATCTTAATAACTCACTTAAAATTCAGGTTTTTAAAAGAAAAATGAACTTCTACTATTCCTGTAGTTTTGACTCTAGTTCTAAGAATATCTTGTTCCGTAGGCATGTAATCTTTAGAACCCAATCGGTCTAAATCGTCGATGAAACTATAATTTAGAAAGATCAGAATTTAATTTGATTTTTTTAAATTATAAAATGTTTGGTATAATCTAAAATGCTACTATTAGGTTAAACGACTTTATGTATATTTAATATTCATTTCTATGTTGTCCATTATAAGTTAATACAAAAAAAAATCCAAAGCATTTAAAATTTTGATAACATTCGCCCATTACTTTTATTTTTATGACACCAGATTAAATTATATGGATAGATAATTCCTAAATAAGAAGAAACCACGAGTGTTGGATATGAAAAATAAATTTTATGATTTTAAGTTTTAACGAGCAATTATTTATTGTGACATCGTCAGTGCCGGGCTCTAATTTCAATAGTGTCGTGCCCCTGTACATCGTACTTCTCCTGTCAACAATGGAGTCATGCCGGTCTATCTAGCTCTATTCAGAAAAAATTTTTGAATTAAAATAACGTGAATTACTGTCAAAACCGAAAGTTCGTATATAGTTAATCGGGGCCACATGCCCCTAAGATTTCCGTATATAGTCTCGACTTTCATCTACCTAACTCCGTTCTCGAGATTAAGGAAGGACAGACAACAGAGACGACCAACAATGGGAATTTCTAAGTCTACAGTTTTTGAAAATTGCGGCCCAGTAAAATATGTGTTAATCTATATATTTTCTTATTCAATAATTTAGTACATTGTGGAAATTTGTGCCATAATTAAGGGAGATTAGATTATTTTAGATACCATTTCTAGGTATAATTAGGCTTTTTGACGGTAGTTCTGATGGCCTATTGACATTTACGTGCTCATTGTAAAGTATTTATCATAGATAATGGATAAATTAATTTAATTTTTCAAATAAACTAAGCTATTTTTTGATCGCAACCATTTATCGAGTTATCGAATAAACGCTTAACTAATTTACATTCAATAAATTAATTAATAATAGAAAATACCAATTTCCACCCAACACATTGCCACAAGAACACTGTCTTAAGCATAAAAGAAATTTCAGATAAAGTAAAAAAAAAGAATAATGAATTAATCTTCATTAAACGTTATTATTTAAGATCGTAAGATATATTGGATTAGTATATTGTTTCCTTCGTAGAAGAATATAGGGCCTAGTAATATAAGGTCTGAATGTAAATGAATAAAATATAAACTAGTTTTTGAATATTAAAAAAAAATTCATATGAAATTTTTACAAAATTCCATACTAAAATGAAAGATCTGACGTTAACAAAAACAAAAAGATACAGTATATATAATTTCTACTATCGAAATTTGTCATAAAATTTTATACAGCATTAAAGTTTTTTTATTGACTTAAGAAGTTATCTGGCAAGTGTAGGTCAAAGGTCAAGCGAAAGAAAAATAAAAGACGGAATTTACTTCCCCTTTTCCCAAGGGGACCTTTTCTGCAATTTTTGTTTCACTGTAACTGCTTTGACATCGATAGAAAATTTTAAAATGCTTTCTAAATTTCGACAGAGAAAATAAAATTCTTTAAGTTTGTATTTCACCAAATGAAATTCCGAGTAGCACGATTCCTAACAAAGTAACACACTCGTTCTATCCTTTTGATGAAGTATGCATTTCAATCGACGTATTTCGGTGGCTCCATCTAATGATTTAATTAAAACAAAATTATTTTTTAAAATTAAATCATTATATAAATCTTAAAAATATTACAGGTTTCGTATCTCGCATGCAAGGAATAATAATAATAATAATAATATGCTGTAGATATATCGAAGATTCCGCCATTTATGACATTCGACCGAGAACGATTTCAGAACAAACGATGAAAAGGACTAGACGTTGTTGTATGACATCACAGCGACGTCATTCGGCGTATCCATGACAACAGCATCGCCGGACTCACCAGAACGGCTATTTATAGTAACATGCAATCCCAGGGCATGTTTGAAATCGAATTAATGAATTAGTTTTTTTTTTTTTTAAACTTGATGAATATAGAAAAGGATGTTAATTTGCATACGGATAGTATCATTTCGGTACAGTTTAATTCTTCTTCTTATTTTTTAAACTTTATTTCTTTATAAAATTTCAATATTAAAAATATATGTTAATACAAATTAGCTTAAATATAGTGATAAACATTACAACGAACGTGTTATTAAATTTCGTCGAATAAATAAAATAATAATAGTTTTAAAATTCATGGGCGTTTGTTTGTTGGTTGCCATAGCNGTGATAAACATTACAACGAACGTGTTATTAAATTTCGTCGAATAAATAAAATAATAATAGTTTTAAAATTCATGGGCGTTTGTTTGTTGGTTGCCATAGCGATGGCAACATGGACCTTAAACCACAAGAGGGATTTTTATCGCCAGACATTCTTACTATTCCGCTTAGTAGTGTAACATCGGTAAATATTGATTGATTTTACCTTTCCACGACTGATCAACAAACGCATTAAATACTTTATTTATTTTAACGTCGAAAATTCGAAAAAAAAGTAAAACAGGGTTCACTGCCGGGCCTAAAAACATATACACAACCCGAATTTAGAGCCGGTTAAATCTAATTTGAAAATTAATTAATTAAAAAATGTTAGCCATACCTTTGAAAATAAAATTGCACGCTCCGAAATATTGAGTTTTATTCTTGTTGATTATATTTTATATGAAACGAAATTGTAATCCGTTTGACCTTTCATTTATGTCCATATAATTCTAAGTCAAACATTGTTTCTTGACTATGTATCGAATATCTAACGTAAAAGTGCAACTTTGGAGATGTCTCTCGGTTCTCAATATAGAAAGCAAACATCCCACACGATAAATAATTTTTACAACATAATCCGTAGCTTGATTTTCTGATAATTATTTGATTTTTAAAATAATTATCAGAAAAAATAATTATTTTTTCTGATAATTTTTTTAAAATAATAATTATTTTTTATAAATTACAAAAACTTTTAAGTAATTTTCAGACGTGAAAACTGAACAGTAAATTCTTACAGTGAACCGTTCATGTATGAAAGATCCAATAAAGATCGATGAAATAAATGAAGATAAGAGGTAAATTTAAAAATGGTTTAAAAAAAACTATTAATGCCATTTGATCAAAATTATTTAAGATGGATTTTTATAACGTTATATATAATAAATTGGCATAGATAATTACTATTTGGCGCTGTCATTGAGCTGATATTCGTTGGATCTTCCGAAACATTCTTGAACTCCGGCATCCACCCACAACCGTTTCATAGCGCTAAGCAGTTCTTCGGAAAATGGTTCAGTATCTTCCATTCTTCCCACCACGTCGAAAACCATCTTCGCATCAGCCTAAAATTTAAATAAATTTTTCTTTAAAATAGCCAATTAAATTTCTTACTCGTTGATGGCCTATTGATAGTCTTAGGTAAAGATGCTTCTTGTTTAAAATACGAATAAAAATTCAAAAATTTTTCATTGAAGAATCACAACAAAGGTTGCAATTTGAGATTTTCCAGACATTAAATAATAAATAGGTTTAATTGAAAATAAATAACAGAGTGATTGACGTGTTGACATTATCCAGACACCGGGCTAACCCCGAAGGTCGCGAGAATAAAAGATGGCGTAATTAAGATAAAAGGATGTTATTCGTTCTGCACAAGTGATCGCATGTTTGTTCAAAGAACATTTGTTACATTGTGTCAGAAGATCGAACATTTACGGTTGTAAAACGTCCTTCCTTATCAATAATATATAAAATATGTACCGTAATAAATAAATGCGATTACACTAATTTAAAATTAAGATAAAATTCGAAATTCTCGATTGTGTCGATTAGATAATGGAACTGCTATAAAATCGACATTAGAAAAGATCTTTACGAATTCGAAATGTAAAATATGTAGTTTATTATAATTTATGAAGCCGACTTTTTCCTGTAACGATTTGTTTCCGAAGCTGGAAATTCTGACATTGTCATTTAATGTTTAGAAAACCGATAGAAAACGAAGAATCTGAATGGAATTAAAGGCTACTGAACTCAACGTGTAGCGCACTTTGCAATAGAGATTAGTGTGCTATCTCACGCAACACTGATTATTATTATTTTTTTAAATACGTCATGGTGGCTTATAGATTAATACTGTGAATAATACTTTATTCTAATCCTAAGTGAATGGAGTATATATTGCAATTTATATCGACACAGCCTATACATTTTCAAATGCTATCGATTATAAGCCATAGCGTCAAGTAGGTTTAATTCTGATTTTCGTGTTTATTCGCGGGATTTGCTTTATTTTGTTTTTTAAACATTAATATAATAATTAAATCGTTTAAGAGGATCTACATTATTAATAAAGTTTAAATAAGAAATTTATTTTCTTAATTTGGAAATGAGAAATATTTTAGCTAGAAAATATCGTATAAATCGATAGTTTTAAATATCATAAAAATAGAAGAAATCATCATAAATGATACGTAATAAATGTATTCGAGTTTTTTAATTCGGTTTTTACAGATATAAATGTTTAAAAGTTTGTACTTAAATCTATTTTATCTATCTTTATAATGCAATTGTAAATCTCATTACGGAAACTATTAAAATTTTAAATCGTTGGTGGAATATTTGCAAATCGAATTTGTGACGCTTTGGAATCGAATATAAAACATCATCAGAAAATGTAACTAAATGAATATTGATGATGCGAGTTCGCGAGTATCGTTGTTTGGCATTTGGGAAGCTGAGGAAAAGGTCATAGACGCCCATCTGGACTGAAGCGTGCCTTTGAACTTACCCGCAAAAAGAATGGGTAGGGTCTATTGTTGGTAATGAAAATGTCGAGAGTGCATCGGATGGGTGGATATTTCCTAGTTACGGAAACAGTTGCTAAGCAGCAGCCTGTGCCTTATGGGTGTAGCCACGTTCGTAGTTCATTAAGGTCACGGAGAAATATAGTAAGCTTCCGAATGTCAGCATTGAAAACCTTTTCGAATTGCTATTTAAATTCTAATATTTCGGAAAGATATCGCTTCTACTACGATGTTAAGCTGTTTTTCCTTTACTGTAGATTAGTTTTAAAAATCAGCTTTTATGTCAATATCTACATACTTGTAACACTAACGGAATATAATGCTTAAGGAAGGTAACATATTTCTTCTTATATACACAATATAAACGGATTAATATTTTATACAATCTTTACTGTTAATTTTTATATCGCGAAATCATTCGTACCTGTTATTGTAATTTAATTATTATTATGAATTTAACACGTTTTACTTATCTGATATTTTTCTTAAATATGTTGATATATACAGTATATATGTTTTTAATGCACACTTCCCTTTTTAGTTATCGTAAAATATTAGAAATTTCAATTAAGAGAAAGTATGAGTTTAGAATATAAAAATATAATTCTTAGCTTATATTGCATAGTCTACAATACTCTTTAAATAATTTGTCACACAATACAGACTCACGATACATATTACTTAATATACATGACACACCACATAATATAGGTTTAAATATTTTACGTGTATAAAAAGAAGCTACATTTTCTTGCTTTTAATCGTAGTTTTAAAAAAAATCTTTGTTGATTCTCCAAAGTTAAAAATTGCTTTTTCTTTTTTTTTTATTTCCTTGAGTGATCGAACAGTTCTTATAAATAAAAGCAAACCTCTTTCGTAACATTGATAAAATTTTCTTCCGTGTTATCTTATCCTCTAGTGTAAAAGGTTACTATCGATCATATCACGTGATGGGCGTACATTTTTACATAAAAACGAAAAACCAATTGCGTTGGGCCGGGTGAAAATCTATTTAACAGACATTCTACCTTTAATCAAAATTGACTCGATAAATATTCAAATGGTATTGAGTGTTAGTAAGAACATCAAAGAGGCTAAAACGCGACAGGAAGGCGCCAAAATCACATGACTGCGCGTCATTATTCCAGGATCAATATACGTCCGAAATTTATACAAATAGAAACAATAATTTCTTTTTTTATTATATTCTATATAAAGTATTAGATCAGTTATTTATATATAACGTTCGTATTCTTACCTCCCTTTCATTATTGGCAAAACTAATACTCAAATTTGGCATCGCTCGTAGTATAGCTACCATTGACTGTATAGTATTACTGTACACTACGGGTTTGTACTGCCTGAAATCCTCCGCTGTGAAACCACTATCATGAATAATTCTGTAAAAAACAAAAAAAGAAAAAAATATACGTAATAAATTATTTATTTATTAACGTTAATAAGTTATAAGATTGTTTATAAATTCATGAATAATAATATAATTAGAAACACCCTTTCTTGAATTATTTACGTGTAAAATACCGAAAGCACTATTATTGTTGTCTCTCTTACCGTATAATAACCTGCGAGAATTTATGAAAGAGAAAATTTACAACACAGAGCTTATTTTCTGACAGAGTCTGTACATAAAAGAAAGAATTTCAATTTCTAAAATTATTGAAATGCGTTATAAACACAATATGATACACTCTATTTTTTCGTGCGTTTATAATTTTGATCTAATAAATTATACATCACGATACATGTTTTATTAGGAAGAAGGAATAATTGTAATTTATGTATTCACGAGAATATACAAAACACGCGAGAACCTTTTGGTACCATTCTGTAACATTGCACTAATTATAACTATATTTACTTAATGATTTATCGATAGAATTCGGTAGTTTAAAAATTTATAAATATATGAATCATAACATAGCGAATGAACGTATATTTGTGTAAGTGGGCCTACCGAACAGGTTAATTCTAAATTCACTAAGCTATAGAAGCAGTAAAAACACTAGAAAAACCAATCAAAATATACTAAAAAGAGAAACGAAAATGTATCTGAGGGAAAATTATATAAATATACTAATAAAGGTCATTAATCTCGACCTTCTGCCTCGAATGAAGAGTAATAAATACAAAAATGAATAAAAATTAAAATTTAGAAAAGTATTATATACGCGGCAGCATCCTTTCCAAAACGTTTATTTTATCGATTTCCAAAGTCCTTTCAGACTTGAACGAAGCAAATAATCAATTTATATATTGTATAAGTTACATCTAAACGGTTTTGGCAATAATATCCGATAAGAGTTAAAGAAGGAAAATAAAGAAATATTAAAGATGTTTATTTCTTGTTAACTTATTTAATAATAATAATTTAAAATAAACTTACACGTTTTTATATTAATATTAATAATAATTAACATTACACTAGTTTAAATAATATGTTAAATTTCAATTTAACAATTTCTACTAATAAATTTTAAGGGTTAATTAATTATAAATATGTTAAACTCTGTATTCTATGATAACAATTTTTCAAACATTTATCTATATCTTTGTTATTTTAGAATAGTTTTAAAGACTATTTTATTTGTAATAAAAGAAATTTTATATAAATACTTTGTCTTTTAATCTTTACTTGTTTAAAAATCACTTTATATACTTATAGATTATCACAAAACCGATTTATGTAAGTCTAATATACTTTAATATGATATTGTTTAACGTAGATTTTATTATTATTAAACTACATATAACAATTTAAAAACTATTGAATTTTTTTATCATTAAAAAATACAAGTTTATTAATGACATATTGTTAGTCCGTTTAGATATTCGGCATTCAATTCAAACGCCGTAAGACCATATTTAATCTAACAATTGTAGAGAATTTTTACCCTATCATAGACTTAAATGCCGATAAGGAATCTAGACAAAACAGGATTTTATGATGAGTCATAGGTGTCTGCTACCAAATTGTATTGTTTTGTATACAGATATTATCGGTATAGAAAACAAATACGAGAAATGTGTCGTAAGATATTAACCCACACCTTTGTTTCCTTGTGGTTTCATAATTATTATCTCGATTCTGTACCGACATTACACAAAGTCTCTAAATTTTATCTTTCTACTATAAAACAGTGTATTGTTATAAATAAATATATATATATTATATAAAATATATAAAAATAACAAATATATAAAACATATACTAGCCATAGGCGTATAGGAACACTTTAACTAATGGGGTCGATTTTCCAAAATTTTACACAAATAAAAAAACGAGTTTTTAATTTGCTATCATCTATAAATGAGATTACCTATTTAAATAGGTAATATCTAGCATATAAATACATCATATAAATCTATAATACTGTATTAGGCTATAGTGTTAGGATAACCAAAAACTTGCTACAACGGAGACTGACATATCTATAAAATATATAAAACAGAAGCAAATTTACATTTTTATATCATTCTATTTAATTTATCATACTGTTATTTATACTCCCATTTCTATAACGCTCATATATAGCTTTAGCGTAATGAACCTTGATGATAAGAATATGTCATCGTAGCATTTTCAAAGCTGTAAAATTTCATTTTTGAACGGTATAAACTATTTGAAATTCTTTTGATACATATAAAAATATCTGATACTTATTTTCATTTTCTAATGTAGTAGACAGAATTTTTCGAATTCATCCATTAAATGGAAAGAGGTAGAAAGATCCAGTTGGCATTTTTCTCTGATGATAAAAGATACCCATTTGCACAATTCCTAAACCGCGAGAGGAATTTGCTACCAAATTTAATGTTGATATAAATCAAACTGATCTATTGTAATACTAATAATAAATTCGTGTTAAAAAAGAGGAAGAAACCCACGTTTTGTTTGTTTATAAATTGAAATCTCTTTTATAGCCTATATAATATAAATAATACAAAGTTTTCTTTAAAAGTGTTTCTACAGTGATTAAATATTGATAATCTCATATGGCGTTAGTGGGAGTAATGAATGACAAATACACCGTGATACTGAGGAATTACGAGTAACACACATAACAATAGCATACAAAAACTATTCTGAAAATAAAAATTAAACTAGGAAATTGACATTGCTGTAAAATAAACTGTGTTCGGTTGACGAAGTTTTGTCTGCGTGTATAATGCATATTAATATTCTATATACACGCTAAGACAACTGCATGAACTTATATTATCATGTATCAAAAATTAAAGCATATACTGCGTGATGATTTTATTCTTGTATTCTATAGGCTAGAATATAAAGGTTGTTTAGGCCATTTTTTTATTTATATTATTATTTTTATTCATTATAAATAAGTAAGAATCTTATACATAGAAACTTAACAAAAGAGAAAGAACAATAATCATTTTTTCCAAGTTTACATTGTTGTATTTACATTATTTATAGATTTTCCCCTCTTCTGTTTCTGTTATATAATAAATATTCTCCATAACTTGTCGCCGATAATCTGAAATATTTTACTAATAAAATTTTCAAATTCAAAATCATATATTTAGCTCAGAAACAATGGTAGAAAAGAGAAATGAATCCTCAAACTGGAGTTACTTTTTTCTGACGGGGTTACTAGAATCACAATATAAATAATAAAATTTGAATCATTGTACAACAGTTGCCATTTTGGAAAATACTTTTGCTGAAGACATTATGACTAATAACAAAGTCGATACATAGATAATCTGTATCTTGTAATATAACATATATCGATTAAAAATACGAAATAACTATTTTGTAGTACCGTATGACATCAATATCTGCATCTGTATATAAAAATATAAAGAGAATAATAAGAACTTGATATAGAAGTAGGCTACTTGAAGAAAATAAAGAGATGACCTCATTACACCGTTTTAAACATTTTCTATCTGTGACATATATCTTTGAAAGAAAGTATTCGACCTTCACACCAATTATAATAACGAAACAATCAGAAATTATATACATAAAAAAAAGTAGGAAAAGCGAATACAATTGCGATTCTTTTCTTTAAAACCGGTAATTCACACGAAGAAAATTTTTGAGAGTTACATTTAAAACTGTGTACATTTTATTTAAATAATTAAATTGTGTATAAAACTGCTTGAATTTTTTAAAAATAATTTTTATACATGACGATAAATAAAAGTGCTTCCATACAAAAACAATTGTAAAACGTAAATAAATAATTATATTATAAATCTCAACATCATTCATTACACATCGATAATGTCATTTTCCCAGTTACTTTATAAAGTATAATATTTAACTTTAAAATAAATAAATATAATATATTTATTTACAGATATAGCTTAAAATTTTATTATTATTTTTTTTTCTACAAACATTTCTACTTTACCGAAATTTTCGATATTTATTGGAAGCATCCCAAAAGGGGGAGAACTTTCATGAATTATTAACTATTATTTTAGTTGAAGAAGAAAAATGCCAACTCGAAATTTTTTCACCTTTTCTTTTATTCTTATTCCATGGTTCAATTACAGTTATCAAATTCTTTTACGGCAATTTTTAGTTGAATTATGGTAATCATCTTCAACTATGACTTATATTTTAAGCAACTAGTAGCAATTACTCATAATAAAAAAAAGAATAACAACACGAATAAACAGTTTCAAATAACAAATTTAAACGGGTATTCTACCTTATCAATTAAAATACGTGAATGACTGTTCATGTGCCACGTGATTCAAATAAGTATGATCAATCTACTTAGTGTCATTACATTTTATTGAACACAATAACGATTTAATCCATCAAATAAAAAACTCCGGTTAATTAAAACGTAATGACAATTTGCATCATGGTTGAGGTAGGGATTCTTTTTAAACGATCGAGAAAAATCGGTTCTAAAATTTAGATTATTGAATTAAATTTACAAAATTAATTCTATACACACTTTAATATATTTTCTGCATTAAAAAAAAAAATAATAATAATGTATAAGGTAATAAAGCTGTTATGACTTAGGTGAATTGACTAAATTGAAAATCGTAAATGTGCAATTTTTTTAAGCAGTAAAATTCCACTCGTTAAATTAAATTAGAAAAAGAGTTTAATTCTAATAATTTAAAAATCACTTTTTATTGAATTTAATATTGTGTACGGGTTGAAATAATCTCCGAAATTGCCTCATATTAACGGTATTAGAAGGATAAATATTGTTATTTTATTATTATTATTTTATATTATGAAAAAAAATAAATAAATTCTCTATCCATTTTGATAAGAATAAATTAATCGAAGGTTAAGATTTTTTTAAAGAAATAAATATTTCAATAAGGGATCGATTATAGAAGAGACAATTGCTGATATTACCAGATATTATAACTGTTCGAAGCTAAAAATAATAATAATAAATATCGGAATTTCTATGAGAAAAGTCAGTAAAATATGAAAAATTAATCACGCAAATTTATTTTTACGCATTTCTAATCAATTTCTAGCTTTATTTTGATATTTTAAGTAATGTAAAATGTGACGTCATAGAAATCGATTAATTATTTTTTAAAATTTCTTTTAAAAGTTTTGGAAAATGTATCGACCCGTTTCTTAAATGCACTTTTAAGCATCGACTTAGAGAATTTTTTTTAATTGGTAGACAGGTGTATTGTTAAAGTTAGAAATCAATTTTTTCTAATGTTCCTGTTCAAATGGAATTTTCGTAAATCTTTCTTTTAGTTTTTTTATCCATAAAAAATTCTGTTTTTTAATAGCTTAGTTACAAGATTTGTAGATCGGTTGCGAAGAAAACTATAGGAAACTTATCATTCTTCTAAGTCAAAGTTTTAATTTAAAGATTTTTTTTAAAGCGTGGTTATAAGCAGGGAATCTGTGAAATCCTCTTATAATCTTATATGGAAAGAAAATTTCTTATCTTATATTTTTGAATGTTTCTAAACTTCATGAGAAATGGACAAATATCAAACTTTAGATCAGTGGTTCTCAAATAGTGTGCTCAAGAGCACTGGTGCAACTCAATAGATGGCTAAATACACCACGAATATTATGAAAGTATATCTTGAAAATAAAATGAAACCAATTTATACAAAGATTTATTACATCTACGATTAACTAATAGCTAGGTTAGGCCTACAGGGTAGCAGCTATTTATAATTTAAAATATATTAATATTTATTTTATTTTGTACATAAAGTGCGCCAGAAAAAATTTTTCACGTTTTACAGTGCGCCTCGAGCCCAAAAAATGTTTATTAAATTGTCTAAAGCAGTGATTCTCAAAGAAATTTCGCAAACTCGTTGGCATCTTTTACAGTGAAGCAGCAGATAAGAAAATGTAAGCGAGTGTAACAAACTAATAAACAAAGCGAGAGTTTAATAAGAGTTAAAAATGTTGAAAATGAATCCATTGCAGTAAGTTCACGAAGACAGAAATTCTGTAATTGAGTAGCCAAAAGTGAGTTAATTATTTTAAAGTAGAATAATAACATTGTTGTTTCTACTAATAAAGTTAAAAACTGTTCCAAATGAAATTCGCAATGCCCAATAAATTATTTGAAGCATTTTAATGTGCTGGTACGAATTTTCAGTTACTACATCTTTTGATCGTCTTGATCTAAGTAATTTGCTTTGACTTGGTTTATTGAATTATGGGCCAATATACATAAGATGTAAAATTTTAAAATACCGAAATGATGATGCTTAACCAATCTATTGCGAGATAACTCGGAAAATAGTTTTCTTGAATTATATTTTAGACCATTTTATAAAATATTTCAAATTCAAAATGATGATAGCCAATATGGCGAACTATTTCAACTATTTGCAATTTTCGCATATACTGTATAGACCTTTTTCGCTCAAACGGGAACATTGAATGTTATCAGAATGACTTTAAAATAACAGGCGGTCATCAACGTGGTCTTTGTTAAGAAGATGAATTCGAACCATTTCGAACTTAAAATTTCGAAAAGCTAGTTCAACATAGTGTTGCAGATGTAGATATGAAAGAATTTCTCACGAAATAAATGATGATGATTGGCGTAGCTTCCACATCACAAAATTATTCAATTCTTTCTCAATGCTATAATTTAAAGGTCGCTAAAGAAATATTCATTTGTGACTAATTAAAAAGATGAATAATCAAGATAAGTCAAAGAAATATACAAAACTATGGCGAAAAACATATTACTCATTTTTAAATAATGACAAGTGCCTTTTAGTGTTTAAATCATTAATTCTATATTGTTTTCGTCGTTTCTATTTTCATAACTTATTAGTTGAAGAAGTTTTCGAAAAGTTTTAATTTCTTGTATGGAAAATTATACAAGGAACAAGAAGATTTCATAATAATTTATGAAATGCTTCCACAACTTAACGTGGATTCTTATGGATAACCATTCTCGCAGTTGATCAGAAATATGTTAGTTATAATTCATCTTTCTAAATTTCTGATTTTAAATATTATAACATAAACGATTAAATTTGATTTTATATTTGGATGTTCTATTTATATTAAATAGATTGTCTGTCATGTTTCTCCTTTCTCTATAAACTTCTAAATTCTTTGACTGATCTATACTAAATTTTTCATACTTATTCTAAAGGGCCTCACGAAAAATATAGGCTACCATGAAACCTCTAGCACTCCCTGATTTTATCCACTTAACACTTTGTGACAATTTAAATTTAATGCATTATTATATAAGTAAGCATTGTGTAACAATCAATGAAGGCGCCACACGTTCCATATTCTTAATGTTGATTCCAAAGAGTATAGGATCTTCTGGATTTGGAAACTCCGCCGAAATAATGCTGTTCATTTGAGTTGGTCTAAAATAACCAAATTTTACATATGGTTTTAATTTTAATGCTTATTTTTATTCCTTTTCGTAGAACATGCCAGAAATTATGATTAATTAATATACAGCCATGAATAAATAATATAACCCTTAAGGCCTATAACAAAATTTTCGTATTCGGAATGAGTTATTGCGAAAATTGCTCACAAAACTTTTCAGTAATTCCTAGACGAAACATTCAATCACCAGGATGATATATATGATAAAGAATAAGATATTTTAAAATCACCTATTTGTTTCTGAATAATGAGTAATCTAATGAATCACAATAGGCTTTCATAATAAATCAAACGATCAATTCTATCTAAGATGACATATTTCTTTTTGATTCTTCCTAAAAAAAATAACGAATTTTAAACAATATAACAATGAAATTAATAAAATTTCTATGAGCTTGTAATAGGATTTAATAGACTATAATTGTCCTCGAAATAATAAGCCAGTAAACTATGAAAATCAAATTATAATAGAAGAAAAGAATATGGTTTAAATTTAGAATTTAGGTTAATGTTAAGGGAATATTTTTTCGATATGTCCTATTTAATGTTCAATGTATAATCGAAATGTGAAAAGGCCTTTAATAGCCGAAATATATCATTATTGATTTGTACGCTTTTCCTGTATATTTAGTAAAATTTAGTTTTCTTACATTTGCTTTTTTATCTTCCGTCTCCTTTCTTTTTATTTTGCTTGGCTATTATTAAAAGTAGGTCGACTACTCATTTTGTGGTATTTTAACAGTTTACGAGCATCTCTGGAATCATCAGGTAAATTCTTAAATACGATAATAAAACATTAATTCGATAGTAAAATAGTGTATTTAACTATTCACGTTTCAAAATGCATATCCTGAAAGTTAATACGTATCACTTTTGAACAATGTAGCGATTATGTTGTTCTGACATATTGCATATTCCACTTTAGTTTCGATCAACCAATTAACCCAGAACGGAAACCAAGAGGAAAAATGCTTAAATGAAAACCGTAGCAAATTTTCCAAGTTTATTCGCTAAACAAGGAAATAATCTTAACGATTATATTAAACAAAAGTTTATCGCTAAATTTAAATTATTTAAACAAAAGTTTTCTTGTAAGAATTCTTCATGAGCGATTACAATTTTTATTTTAAGAAAATATATTCTCAATTATACTCTACAAAGATCCTTTAAAATAATTCAAACGAACGTTAATTATTTTATTATCAAATTAATGAGTTATATCACATCAACAATTAAAGGATAACGTTTTATTTAATTCGATATTTTAAATCGTAAGATTACTTTTTACATTAAAATGAATGAATTATTCAGTGAACTACACAATGAAATACGTATTTCTTAAAAGAAATTCAAACTTTTCGGCCAATCAGATTGTGTAATCATCATTCAAAGTAGCACCAATCAGCTAAATATCTCAAAAAATTATTAAAAACACTTCGAATATATATATCAAAGCCACCAATTTCTTACCGTTAAACATTTTATATCGATTATTATCGAATATATCTGACTAATCAGATCTAATTACGTGAAGAACGGTTAATTGAATTGGCTAAATTTTTCGTTATAAAATAAAATAATTCGTATATTTTTTTTAAAAATTTCTTTTTCTCTTCGGATCGAAGTTTTTTTTTTCATTCTTTAATATTCAATATATTTATATATAAAATAAACTTCATAAAATACATTCGAATTGTCGCTCGGGGCTTCTTTCTTCCTTAAATATTCCATTTGGTAGACTAACATTTTTATGACACATTTTATTTTAGAAACTTAAAAGAATTTTTTTTCTTCTTCTTCTTACACTTTGAATAAACTCGGACTTTAAACTTTCACAAATTTTCTTACTGATAAAAATACAGCAGAAATGGCGTTCAATATCAAAGAAATTAAAATTTTTGCCGATAAGAAGGCGACGCCTCAGGACACATAATTGTTCATGCTAGCGACGCGTCGATAATCATCCGGTGACGTCACACTTCACCGACAACACATGCAGTGACAATAATCGTTAATAATTAAATCAAAATGTGTAGCAATATCAAATATAGGCATTTCGTTTAAACATAACTATTATCTCTGCAACACGACATCTCTATCGTAATTACTATTTATACTTTTAAAAATCCAGATCTTGAAGATTAAAAATGCCTAAATTATTTATCAAACATTATAAATTTTAACAACGTTGTACAAAACTTAAATAAATTATATAATTAAGCAAGCAAATAGGTTCTTATTTTTCAATGTATTTTTTGCTTTACGACACGAATTAGGTAGGCAAAATTCGTTGTAAAATTTATTCGAATGAATAACGGAATAGAAACAATGTTAATTTTATTATTTTGATTACATCTGTATCTTAATTCTACCATTTTATCTTTTTATACGGATAAATAAAGAATTATTTTTATTTTAATTGAGATTAGTATAGTTTACAATGAAAACTGTTGCTTGTGGTCTGTTACAGAAGCATATAAGAAATCAATGAATTACTGAAAAAAAACACAATTAAAAGAACGATATCGTAACTAATCGCAATATTTTAACAGAAAAAAAACAAGTAAATTAGATTTAAAAATTAATCATCATCTTACATAATTAAAAATTGAAGTTTCATATTCATAATTTATTCACCTTTTTTAACGTTTTTGGATTTTTCTATTAAAAATATGAAAGTGCAGCTGCGATTCATTACTTCTTTGCTTTACATTCTTGATAGAGAAGTTCAATCGGATTTATTTAAATATTTATTAAAGAATTTTCGTATGCTATAATGTTATAGATTATTATAACATAGAAGTAATGTTGATTCGAGAGAAAGTTCTTAACATATTTCTACTTTTCCACTTAATGTATTGTTTAAAATGTCATTAATATCGTTTAAAAGTATAAAGAAATGATCAAATCATTGCGAATAAACGTACTGTATACATAACTTCAATACTGTAAGAATAATAATTAAAAAAAAAATCAACAAGAATTTATATATTTTGAACATAATTTTTTATGAAGAAGCCCAAATTAAATTTCCATTTAGCATTTATTAAAATTTTAAAATATTATATGAGTATTTTTGAAAATTCTACTTAATTCTAAGTAAACAGGAAACAATCGTTCAACTCGTTTAGAAAATATTAAATTTTCTTACTGATGATTTTGCACTTCAATCATATTTCAACAAATTCTTACAGGATTTAAATATCTCAAATGTTTTATTTATCAGAATTAAGCGACCTTTTACACATCTGTAATAAAGTTTAACGCATTTAAACATTTACTGTAATACGGGAGAATAATTATTCTTCTGCTTCCGTAGAAACTATAAAAAAATACAGAATTTTTATAACCCATATTTATAATTGTTTCTGTGGTAGTAGAATAATTATATTCCCGTATTACAATAAATTTTAAGTGTGTTACACTTTTTCATAAATGTAATAAAGCGTAACGCATTTAAACATTTACTGTAATACGGGAGAATAATTATTCTTCTGCTTCCGTAGAAACTATAAAAAAATACAGAATTTTTAAAGTTAAAATAAGATTAAACTAACGAAAACCAAAAGCAAAGTGATGGAGAGATAGGACACGCTTGTATATTGATGACGTAATACACATAACTGAGGAGAGAACGAAAAGAACCGAGTCGAATTAATTAAGTCGGAAAAAAGAAAATGTGCNTATTTAAATAGGTAATATCTAGCATATAAATACATCATATAAATCTATAATACTGTATTAGGCTATAGTGTTAGGATAACCAAAAACTTGCTACAACGGAGACTGACATATCTATAAAATATATAAAACAGAAGCAAATTTACATTTTTATATCATTCTATTTAATTTATCATACTGTTATTTATACTCCCATTTCTATAACGCTCATATATAGCTTTAGCGTAATGAACCTTGATGATAAGAATATGTCATCGTAGCATTTTCAAAGCTGTAAAATTTCATTTTTGAACGGTATAAACTATTTGAAATTCTTTTGATACATATAAAAATATCTGATACTTATTTTCATTTTCTAATGTAGTAGACAGAATTTTTCGAATTCATCCATTAAATGGAAAGAGGTAGAAAGATCCAGTTGGCATTTTTCTCTGATGATAAAAGATACCCATTTGCACAATTCCTAAACCGCGAGAGGAATTTGCTACCAAATTTAATGTTGATATAAATCAAACTGATCTATTGTAATACTAATAATAAATTCGTGTTAAAAAAGAGGAAGAAACCCACGTTTTGTTTGTTTATAAATTGAAATCTCTTTTATAGCCTATATAATATAAATAATACAAAGTTTTCTTTAAAAGTGTTTCTACAGTGATTAAATATTGATAATCTCATATGGCGTTAGTGGGAGTAATGAATGACAAATACACCGTGATACTGAGGAATTACGAGTAACACACATAACAATAGCATACAAAAACTATTCTGAAAATAAAAATTAAACTAGGAAATTGACATTGCTGTAAAATAAACTGTGTTCGGTTGACGAAGTTTTGTCTGCGTGTATAATGCATATTAATATTCTATATACACGCTAAGACAACTGCATGAACTTATATTATCATGTATCAAAAATTAAAGCATATACTGCGTGATGATTTTATTCTTGTATTCTATAGGCTAGAATATAAAGGTTGTTTAGGCCATTTTTTATTTATATTATTATTTTTATTCATTATAAATAAGTAAGAATCTTATACATAGAAACTTAACAAAAGAGAAAGAACAATAATCATTTTTTCCAAGTTTACATTGTTGTATTTACATTATTTATAGATTTTCCCCTCTTCTGTTTCTGTTATATAATAAATATTCTCCATAACTTGTCGCCGATAATCTGAAATATTTTACTAATAAAATTTTCAAATTCAAAATCATATATTTAGCTCAGAAACAATGGTAAAAAGAGAAATGAATCCTCAAACTGGAGTTACTTTTTTCTGACGGGGTTACTAGAATCACAATATAAATAATAAAATTTGAATCATTGTACAACAGTTGCCATTTTGGAAAATACTTTTGCTGAAGACATTATGACTAATAACAAAGTCGATACATAGATAATCTGTATCTTGTAATATAACATATATCGATTAAAATTACGAAATAACTATTTTGTAGTACCGTATGACATCAATATCTGCATCTGTATATAAAAATATAAAGAGAATAATAAGAACTTGATATAGAAGTAGGCTACTTGAAGAAAATAAAGAGATGACCTCATTACACCGTTTTAAACATTTTCTATCTGTGACATATATCTTTGAAAAAAAGTATTCGACCTTCACACCAATTATAATAACGAAACAATCAGAAATTATATACATAAAAAAAAGTAGGAAAAGCGAATACAATTGCGATTCTTTTCTTTAAAACCGGTAATTCACACGAAGAAAATTTTTGAGAGTTACATTTAAAACTGTGTACATTTTATTTAAATAATTAAATTGTGTATAAAACTGCTTGAATTTTTTAAAAATAATTTTTATACATGACGATAAATAAAAGTGCTTCCATACAAAANTGAGAATTTATCTGTTATTGTATATTTGCAAATAACTTACAAGTAAACAGATAATTTAATATTAAATATCTGAATTTCTATCTCATCAATTTGATATGAAATATTCTTCTCAGATATTTTGCATAACAAATATTTAAGTGAAGAATTCCAACTAAATTCATCATATCATAAATGAATAAAACTTAAATGAACGTGATGTATTCTTGGACTTCAAATATGAAAATCTGACAGCTTTTAATGATAAAAATGACATCTGTCAAATGACCATCATGTTAACTGGCATATGATTGCTTATGGCTTTTTTTTAATAATATATGGTACAAAATATAATTGTTAGTAATTATAAATAAGAATTTAATAAATTTTAAAAGGATTTTTTTTAAAGTGATAAATATTACATTGTGTTTAAATATTAATTGCATCATATAAATACTTAAATTATCAGTAAGTTTGCATAAATTTTCTTTTATTAATAATTAATGACAAAAGATCACTTCTCTAATTTTATTAATATTAGATTTAATGGATAATCAGTTTCACTTTCATAATTTTGAATATATTGTGAAAGTTACATTTGATTGTATTGCACAATAAATATTAAAACAATCAACTTTTACAATGAAAATTGTGCTTAGTTACAAATATTGAATTCTTAAAATTTCATTTATAACTTAGTACAATAATTACCTGAGAGTTACAAACATTTTCACTTAAAATATATATGTATTATTAGATTAAAAAAAATGAAAACAAAATAATAGTCATAATGTATATATATTATTTCTAGAAAGCTTATTTATTTGTAAATCTATATAACGATTCTCAAATCCTTTAAAATTAGATCGAATGGGATCCGTATTTACATTTCCTTAGTTTACAGTTCGTTCAGTGTTCTATTGCAGATAAGCTACAAAGTTCCTAGCAATGTGACAGCTGTGTGTAGCAGATCTGTCACGCCGTAAAGCCGACCCTCTCAAAATGGCGCCGAATACTATATTGATTTCTGATAACCAAGATGGCAACTGGAATAACCCTCATATATACTGTAAATATATTTGTATATCTATGTAAGTTGTTATATTTATTATAAACAGATGGCTTAATTAAATATTATAATTAGTTCGAAAGAATGAATTTTTTTTATCGGTGTTTATGGCGTTCCTGACAGAAGCGCTCGTAAATTATGATATACAGTGGTAGGTTTGTCTCGGTTCTAATGTCCCGTTACCGAGTTATTACACGCCACACCCATTTCAAACGTACAGACGGGTGTTAGTCAGTAGTTACAAGTATATAGATTAAAGAAAAAGCAACTTACTTCATTTGTTTCACGATAGTGCTCTTGCCCGATTCACCGGCACCTGTAATATAAAATTGGAATTATCTACGAATAACCAAAAATCTACAGGTGTTTGAAGGTAGGCTTACCTAATAATAGTAATTTTATATCCTTTGCCGCTTGAAGACCATCTTCTTTAAGGTTCTTCTCTATCTGTTTGCTTCGTTCTAGAGCCTCTCTCTCTTCGGCACTCATTGCACACCCCATCTTTAAGGGGTTCGGCTCCAAGTAAGACGATAAAGAAACGGAGATATACACACAAACACACACACACACACACACTACACATAATTTTATTAAACAAAAATTTGTACTATTTAAATATAGAGAAAAATGACTGGATATTTTTTTTAATTCAGTAGGACTCTTAATAGATAAAAATTAAAATTTAATTAAATTTAAATGGAAACTTATTATTGAGATATCATTTTTAAAACAGAGATATGTTCTCTTGTTAAGGTAATAATAAATGACAATATACATATTTTAGCTTGGCTTTAAATTTAGAGATGAACTTTGATGTGCCTATAATAGAATATCAAAATATATATATACAGTTTGTCTTATTATTTATATTATGAAACGACAAAGTGATGATCTTGTATCGGATGGTATAAAACAAATACAAACAGTTATGGGAAGCAACTTTATGATGTGCAATTCTAAGAAATTGAAGAATTCAAAAACTAAAATTGGTTACAGTATAAGAGGTTTAAAATGTAAAGTATGGGTTTCAAATATAACGGATTAAGTTACAACCATTTTTTAAGAACGAATTTTTGGATTTTAAATAATCGATACGACCTTTTTTTTTAGTTTCGAACAGCCTAGCAAACAAATATATATATATATATTTGTTCACTAAGCAAGGAGTTTATATATATATATATATAAACTCCTTGCTTATGTTTACGAACATAAAAAAAATTCAGTTATTGAAAAAACTGAGCAAAAATATTTTTGAAAAAGAGGTTTTTTAGTTAAAGAAATTTATTTCAATAATATATTTATTTTCTTGTCAAAATAAATTATTTTTTATTTATACTTATAAAACATGCAGGGAAAACTATTTATCTAATTGAATTTTAGACATTTAATATATCCTATTATTTATATTTTCGGACAACAAACTGAAGTTCGTGTATCGAATAGCATAAAATAAATATTAACAATGATGGAAGATACAAATTTAATTCATGTTATTATTCTTCACTCGGACGATATAAATTAAAAATGCATAAAATTTAGGCAAATGTTAATAAAAAAATGACCAAAATGAGAAAAAAGACAAATATTAAAAAAAAAAAAAATTAATTCGACATTTTAAAATAGCCATTTTCAAAAATACCACGTGACCGACTTTCCTTTATAAAAAATACAATTAATAAAAATTAACTAATTTAATTTACGTTGCCCGTATCGATAACTTTACTTTTTTCCCCTTTATTTAGCAGCATATAATTAATCAAATATTAAATCAAACGCATGCTATTTATAATAAATTACATAGCAATTTAATTACCTAAGCGGTTATTTTACATAATACGTAAACACATTACTTTTTAAAAGTCTTTATAAAAAGATTATTAATTTAATCGAAAACGAATGGCATTTGCACTAAAACACTTTCCGAGAGATACACTCGATGAATATTATAATAACGGAAGACAAACACTAGTGACGTCACGACAATACTCTGTAATTTTTAAAGTACTCGTGAACGTTATTCGAATGCTCCGAAATTTTGGGAAAACACCGAATACGATTCATTTACCTCAGTTTACCTAAATTATCTACATATTTAATTAAGGATTGCAATTACAATTGGTAAAGTTTCGATATAGAACACCAGACTTTCAATACACTATTTCGTGTATGCATAAGTCCAACGTTTCGTATCCGATGAGATTAAGTATTCACAACGACAAATAGACTCATATGAGAACAAGACATAAGTCTACTCTTCGACCCTTTTACAATAGAGTAACACACGCAACTATTTTAGCTAACTGCACTATAAAATTTTAAACACTGCACACAAAAAATGAAAACAAAATAATAGTCATAATGTATATATATTATTTCTAGAAAGCTTATTTATTTGTAAATCTATATAACGATTCTCAAATCCTTTAAAATTAGATCGAATGGGATCCGTATTTACATTTCCTTAGTTTACAGTTCGTTCAGTGTTCTATTGCAGATAAGCTACAAAGTTCCTAGCAATGTGACAGCTGTGTGTAGCAGATCTGTCACGCCGTAAAGCCGACCCTCTCAAAATGGCGCCGAATACTATATTGATTTCTGATAACCAAGATGGCAACTGGAATAACCCTCATATATACTGTAAATATATTTGTATATCTATGTAAGTTGTTATATTTATTATAAACAGATGGCTTAATTAAATATTATAATTAGTTCGAAAGAATGAATTTTTTTTATCGGTGTTTATGGCGTTCCTGACAGAAGCGCTCGTAAATTATGATATACAGTGGTAGGTTTGTCTCGGTTCTAATGTCCCGTTACCGAGTTATTACACGCCACACCCATTTCAAACGTACAGACGGGTGTTAGTCAGTAGTTACAAGTATATAGATTAAAGAAAAAGCAACTTACTTCATTTGTTTCACGATAGTGCTCTTGCCCGATTCACCGGCACCTGTAATATAAAATTGGAATTATCTACGAATAACCAAAAATCTACAGGTGTTTGAAGGTAGGCTTACCTAATAATAGTAATTTTATATCCTTTGCCGCTTGAAGACCATCTTCTTTAAGGTTCTTCTCTATCTGTTTGCTTCGTTCTAGAGCCTCTCTCTCTTCGGCACTCATTGCACACCCCATCTTTAAGGGGTTCGGCTCCAAGTAAGACGATAAAGAAACGGAGATATACACACAAACACACACACACACACACACTACACAACACACAACGACGTAAACTAACTGTAAAAATATCCTTCAACGGCAACCTCGTCCACGATGGTTGCGTTATTTCCTCACTTTTTGTCGACACACACCACACGTCAAAGGTTTGGGAGCAGAACCTCCACGGTACTGATCGTGGAAGGTGGCGAGCGATCAGCCAATGACAATCGACACAGTTGCTACGTTCTGCATCGTGCATATCTGACGTCACATCCGCCATTTCCTAGAGTTCAAAGGGGACAAATTTTCGCCGGGTCCTAATATCGTTTAAACGAAACCGATTAAGGATCTTGCGCTTTTATTTCTTAGCAAATTATTCATTAAATACCTTTAAATTATTATAGAAAGATAGGAACGAGTACAAGTTAAATGGACGTCTTTTATGTGGGTTAATGACCTTATTGATTATGAGAATTAATATTAAAATCGTGACGGAGTTTCTAAAGGTTAAGATTTTAAGAAGTTAACATGGGAGAGATGTAATGAATAAAATTTACGCAAATATTCTATTTAGAAATGAATTTGTGTTTTAAAATAATAATTAAATTTTGCATTTTTTAAATTTTATAATAGAAGCAAGTCAAGTCAAACATTCACGTAGTAAAGAAGATAAATTTATTTATTTTCTGTATTTTTATTATTTATAAATTTTCTTTTTCATTATATATATTTCCATCTTGTCCTATTTCCATGCAATTATTTCATTTATTTCAGGTTCGTAAAAATGACTTTTATATATAAATTTGAAAATAAAAGATTTTTCTATTAAGCCACCATGAATTTCCGTTTATAAAATTTTTGTCAATTTCTATTGTTCATTCTAACGAAAAAATAGATCATTATCTAAAGAAATTTAAATTTATTTTTTCACAATATAGAGATTCAAAGGCAAATTCGAGTTATATAAATTACATGAACTATATTATCACCATTTTCATTATTTATTAATTTTAGGTTATCTCAAAAAAGATCTAGGACGCTATAAATTAAATACGGGATTATCGATAAAGATATGATATGACCTACGACATTATTATTTTTCGACTTTCACTACAAACACAATGTTTGAGGATTTGATGCATCATCTCAATAAAAAAAATTATGACTGCAAAGGGATTGATATAACATAATCAATAGTAATTGTCCGTCGATTGCATTCATAAATATAAGTTAAACAGGTTTAACATGCAATACAGTGAGAATATTAATTGTAGCAACCGATGCGATAAAACTATTGATAACACTGATGCAAGATTTAAAAATTAGGCAAAACTATAAATCAAGTCTATTTATTTACTTCTAAATTAAATGATGATTTTTAGTTATTTTTTTAAAAGTTGCAAGGTTATATTTTAAGTTTCTTTTTTGTGCGAGTAAAATTTTAAGGGCCCTCTTAAAGCGATTAAGTGTAAAAATCTTAAAAATCATATCGCATCAGTTACAGAAGTAATTATGTCATTAGTTTGACAAAGCAATCATTATAGCCATTTAACGTTTTTGATTAGAGATAAAAAAAAAGAAAAAAGTTAAAATAATGTCCTGTTATTTCAATAGAGCATCTTACAAAGATCGATGCTGTGAGCCAGACAGGAGCCAAGGGTTATTGAACAGTTGGAAGGAGAGAAGAGGCGATGGAGCAGAAAATAAAATTATTATTTTTTTCTTTAAACTTCAGATTTATGTTGAGAGGAGGAAATGTATAAAATCCATGAAATCTGGATCGTGTGTAGGATTATCATCAAGTTATTTTTATTTGATAGTGTAGATAACAATAACAATAGGAATGAAATTTCATTTAGGTATACTGTACATGTTTATAAAATAATTAAAAATTTACTTTTGTAATTTTTTAAAAATTAAATTATTAATGCAAGAACAAATGGAATTTTGCAATTAAAAATGAACGTTTTATTTGTTGTAGAATTAATTTAATGATATGAAAAGGGAAGTTAAAAAAATTTTTTTTAGTTATTAATAATGCTGTAGTAAATTTTCCTAATGAAGTTAAACAGCTACATATTATATAATTAAATCTGTATAAATACATTTAAAAATATCACATAAATGCATAATTTATAATTAAGAAAAACATGATGACAAAATGCAAAAATTATCTAAAATTTATTTTGATATTTCTGCATGCTTTTCACAATTTTGTAAAGATTTATTTTTAAAATTATAAAGCATACATTTTGGAGTATATTAAATTAAAAATAATGGTAGCTAAATATGCAAATCAATTTTTTCTTGACAGGAAAAAACTAAAATTCTTACATGTTAAAATAAAAGTTTTACTTGAGAATTTATCTGTTATTGTATATTTGCAAATAACTTACAAGTAAACAGATAATTTAATATTAAATATCTGAATTTCTATCTCATCAATTTGATATGAAATATTCTTCTCAGATATTTTGCATAACAAATATTTAAGTGAAGAATTCCAACTAAATTCATCATATCATAAATGAATAAAACTTAAATGAACGTGATGTATTCTTGGACTTCAAATATGAAAATCTGACAGCTTTTAATGATAAAAATGACATCTGTCAAATGACCATCATGTTAACTGGCATATGATTGCTTATGGCTTTTTTTTAATAATATATGGTACAAAATATAATTGTTAGTAATTATAAATAAGAATTTAATAAATTTTAAAAGGATTTTTTTTAAAGTGATAAATATTACATTGTGTTTAAATATTAATTGCATCATATAAATACTTAAATTATCAGTAAGTTTGCATAAATTTTCTTTTATTAATAATTAATGACAAAAGATCACTTCTCTAATTTTATTAATATTAGATTTAATGGATAATCAGTTTCACTTTCATAATTTTGAATATATTGTGAAAGTTACATTTGATTGTATTGCACAATAAATATTAAAACAATCAACTTTTACAATGAAAATTGTGCTTAGTTACAAATATTGAATTCTTAAAATTTCATTTATAACTTAGTACAATAATTACCTGAGAGTTACAAACATTTTCACTTAAAATATATATGTATTATTAGATTAAAAAAAATGAAAACAAAAACACAGCATCTCAATGTTTATGATATTAAATAAGATGATTAAATTTATTGGGTTGCTGTAGGTAGGCACATTTTAAGACACTTCACCTGATCACTAGGAATCTAAATGCAATCTGTTAACAATTTACTATAATAACAATAACACACAACAAATAATACTAAATGCATTATAGTGAACTGTAGGGAACTATGGCTAAAAATTGTGTTTAAGTTTGTCTTTTTATCTTTTAACATTGTAAATTGGCAATTTGTAATTTAACAACACCAACTTTTAAGTGATAAATATATGATTCTGCTTAAAACATCAAAAGTATTAGATTAAGTACAGAATGCATTCCTTACAAATAACACATCTTTCTTAACACAGACTTTGTTCATAAGTATGACATACATCTTAAATCATAAAATACCACATTTGAAAAATACATATGTATAAAACTACAAAATAAATTGGTGGATAGGGCCAATATTAATCTTCAGAGAGACTGAGATGAAGTATACAAATGGGAATTACTTCTATGATCATAGTGGATATACAAAAGTCAATAAATTGCACTACAATGAGATCTATTATTATTTCATTTAAATCTCTTAAGATGGCCCTAATTGAGACGTATAATATTGTGAGCAACCAATAAATAATTGCGCAAAAATTATTAGATTTATAACTTAAATTTTGTTACGTTTTACACCACGTATCTCTAGATTGACATTGCTTTATCTAAGTACAAAATCCAGCAATAAAAATTACAATGTCACTAATTATTTTAGATTGACTACACGTAAAAATTGCACATTTAAAATAATTATATATTCATTTTTTTAATTAAAAGGAATTATATATATATATATTTTTTTTATTGGCACTTTTGAACAAGATTTGGCATCTAATTTGAAAAATAACATTCAACAGATCTTGCAAATAAGAGATTTAAAATATTTTATATCTAAATATGTATAGCATAATATAAAAATTTAATTATAAATATGTATATATAAGAAAAATTTATTTAACAAAATATATTTATTATGCTAATTAATAAAGAAATTTAATTACGGCTCTATGAAAAATTATAAATCAATTTGAAGTACTTGTGCAATGGTAACTTTGTTTTGTATTGGACATTAGATATATTAATACATTTCTCATTCAAATTTTATTTTGCTATAAAATATGTTACTGTATATATACAATGACTCACCAGTATAATGACATCCAAGAAAACTAAAACTTGATTCTAAGTTTTTCTATGGCACATTAAATTAAATATTATGGGAAAATATTGACTTATCACATAATTCTTACAAGATATAGATTTTATAATAAGTAAAAACAAAACAAAATCTTTTCATACATCAACCAGTCAGTCACCCTGCAAAATAATCATTCATTCATGACGCGATTTTTGTTTTTAATAATCACTAACACGGCATTCTTGGTAATGTTTGCATCGTGGGACTCTGACCCTGCATTTCTAATCTTCTAAGATGACAATCTCGACACAGCAAATGATTTTCTAGAGGATAGCAGCGTTTGTCTGGCTCATCTGTTAACTGCATACCACAATCCTGAAAAAGATACCATATTTTATGAAACTGTATTAAAAAAGTTTAAAATTCAAAATAATTAAGAACATAATTTGTAATATTATAATGCATTTCTTTCAATATAATTAAATATAAGTTTATTATTAATAATATCTTTAAAGTAAAATTACAGTGACCAAATTTATTCAATGATTATAACAGAACACTAGAAATACTGGATTTTTGTGCATATAACCTGCAGTTTGTGCTTAAAAGACAATTTGAAAGGAGTGTGGGTTATACAGATTTTAAAACTACAATTAGACTTGTGCCTATGGAGCAACTGCTGCTTATTATTGAGATTCAAAACTTTCATTAAAAAGACTAAAAATAATTATATAATAAGAAATTTTTACAATACTGAATTATTTTTCAATATACTGTAATTACATTTTAAATGCTTTTAACTTATTTGACCTCATTTATAAAATATTTAAATGTGATTAACAATTCATTGAAAAGTTAATTCTGATAATTTATAAGTTTAGAAAGCAAAATGAAATAAAAATTTGGTACTTTTCTGTTAATGGGACACCAGTTGTAATTTTAATCTGATGCACGATACTGTCGTCTGTGTCACTCCAATAAGACTATCATGTTTAACTATGTAGCCCACATGACTATGCTGACTTCAAGTAGCCCATTTAACTGTTTGTGGCATACTTGATGTTATATAGTTTTAGAAGGTGTGGGGTCCAGGCACTGAGATGCTTGCTGTTGCTTACACTGAAGTGCACAACTACATGTGGAGCTTGCTATTGCTTGCCTTGACAACATGGAGCTTCTTTTAATTCTAGAGATTCTGCTTGTATGTATTCTCTATTTGCCTGCCTTAATGTTACACTTAAATCATTTTTCTACAGGTATCAAAAGACTGCTGTAACCATTGAAGATCTATTCTTTCTTGATTACTTTAAATTTAAATCCATTTGTAAAAACTTCTCTACGACTGTTATCCTGCATTAGAAAACAAAATTATTTTAACTGTTCTAATTTTTATATGTTTATTGTTTTTACTATTTGTATTTTTAGTCCTTTTTTAAGTTTATGGGTTTGTTTGTTATTTGTTACTTGGTAAGTCAGCTATCATTGTCACTGTGACAGCACTGTATTTTCTTGAAAGAATAAAAAACCAAAGGATAAGAAAATAAAGTGGATGTGAAAAAGTCCAGTGTCTATGTCCACTTCATGATGTCTCAAAAAACAAACTTAAAAAAATAATAGACTAAGTATAATTCATAAAAAATAGGGTATAATTAAGAAAAAAATAATTATTTTATTCACTTAATATGATAAGGATAATGATATAGTCCATCTATTTTGCAAAATAGATGGACTATATCATTACTGAGATGGGTAGCACAGAACAATTGCATGTGTGGAGTCGAAAGTGTTACACTGAAAAAACTATATAAGTATTTAATTTTTTACATCTAACAACTCAGGTTTTTTCATTTCTGAATGGTAACTTTCTTAATTCTAACAAGTGTCCAGTGTTTTGTGGTTTTATCCAAATGGATAAAACCACAAAACACTAATAGTTAGTTAGTTTGCACATCAACAGGCTGGCCACATGGAGTTTTCTGGGCTTTCTTCTCATTAATAATACCTATATAGGAGTCAGTTTCCCATAGAAGTCCTCCCAGGAGAAATCCCTCCTTGGCAGATCATCCACTTGTCATGTTGCAATACCAAATAAACCAAACTAATTCTAATAATTTTTTCTATAAACTTGCTATTTATTTCCCACAGTTTATAGGCATTCTGATAAAAGTTCTTAAAATGTACCACTTACATTTTTGAAATTTATGATTAATAATGCCAGGTATAACAATTACTGCAACGGTTACTTTTATAAACCCAGAAAACACAGAGTGTAACAAGCTAGTTTTTCATAATCTATGGTTTAGAGGATTTACATATTGCATATCAACTGGATAAAAGATAAATAAGGATGTTTCACAGCTATGGAACTGATAGATGATAAAAATATACCAAAAAAGCATATTTTAATTTAATTTTGCCAATAATTTGATGCAATATATCTCTGATCTTGTCTTGGATGTGGTAAAGATCAAAGGACAACACTTCTTTAAACCAACATTCTGAACAGTATAAATATAATTTCATTTTACTCAAAATTCTTCTTTATATCAAAATTCAACTGTAAAAGTATTATGAAGATCTAGAAGCAATTACAAAATACTATTTACATTACTCTTTTATGATTATATTCTAATGTTCTTATTTCATTTTTGTTCCAATTGCTTGAAGGTGATAATTTAATCATCAAAAGTCACGAAATTATATATATGGCTGGAATTACAACAGTAACTTACATTAGCTTTACATACATTTCCAGCAGCAACAAGATGTGAAATATACAGTGAAAATGTTTTTGGTCTGTTTAGTGGCCAGCTTCAAGCTTGACTGAAGATTTGTGTTGAAGTTGAATATTCTCAATTTTCTGGAATTTACTTCAAATTTGTTCTTCTATGTAGAAGACATGGTTGCTGTATCTTCAAATTCTGTGTGTAGCGTCTTTATAATCCAAACGTTAATTGCTGCTTGATCGTCTACCAAAATTAACATTTGGATTACAAAGACGCTACACACAGAATTGTTCTTCTATGTCACCAACTTCAATTGACATCTTACATGGGAATTAAACATTTCTCTTATTCCAATATTAATTAATGCCCACACTATTTAACCACATAAATAAAATTGTAATATGAAGTAATGAAATAAACAAAGAAAAACTTTCTACAGATGTATCCTACATTCTACTATATGGCTTCCTTATTACTACATATTGCAGTAATTCCCAAGGTGGACACTACTGCCCTTTGTGGGTAGTGAGTAAATCTAGGGACGTTTAGACATTTTCATCAATAATGTAACTTTTATTATGTGAAAGTTCGTTTTTATGCAGGGCATGAAAGAAGGTTTGCTCCAAACACCTTTTCTGATTAAGGCACTGAGAAAAGTAGACAGAAGGGGATGCTGGAGACAGGGTACTGAATGGGGACCATAGGTGAAGGTTGGGGTCACTGACAACCTTATCCTTTCCTCTTTTAAAATAGGTAAGAAAAAACATTGCATTTAATAGTTTCCAGAATGGAGAACAATGTACAGTAAGGACACAAAGTGTGAGTTTCATAGAAAAGTTCTTATCAAATCTGTTGTCATAAGTGGTACTGAGTAAACTCCTGGGATTCTGTCCATATGATATGCATCCTTTGCATTCGATAGTAATCAAAAGGCAGTTGGACCATGTTTCAATATAATCAAGGTGTTGGTCTAGGCAGTTTGACCATGTTTCAATATAATCAAGGTGTTGGTCTAGGCAGCTATTTTTTTTATACATAGCATTTAAGGTAGGGTGAAAATCCATTATAATCCATCCTCTCATAGCATCTCTTACATCACTTTGTTTTGCTGCATTTCTCTTAGATACTTTAGCAAATGTTAATAAAGGGACTGCAATTGATAATAGGGATACAACACTAATGTTGCATGTGTGGAGGGCATTTTTTGAAGTTTTCTTGTATACCTGGTTTTGATTTTGTTACATTATTATTTTTAAAAGGTCCCATGTTATATTTTTGATGTATGATGTATGTTTGATTTTCAATTTGTGTATCTTAATTTTATTTCTATTTATTTTTGCAAATTATATTTATGTTATTTTTATTCCTTTAAGTCCTTTATTAAATGGAATATTTGTATTTTGACAGAATATCTGTAATATTTTATAAATATCCAAACCTGATAGTTATATATTAAAGCCAAATGATTATTGAATTATATTGGGCTATGTTACTACTACTATTATTACTTAAATACTAAGTAATTTGGCACCTAACACCAAATTAGTCTCAAGTACCAAATTACTTAGTATTTAATTAATAATGGTAGTAGTAACATATCCTGATATAATTTAGCAATCATTTGGCTGTAATGTTTTACATAAAATATTTTTATGTATCAATATTTATATTATTCTTATGTTAAATACAGTAGACCCCTATAAAACAGGTTCATATAATACAGATTCGTATACAACAACGAAAAAATTGTGATTGTATTTGTTTAAACACGCTAAATGAGACTCGTATGATACAGTAAAACGTCATTGCCGACTCGTGTCGCAACAGGATTGGTCGAATTGCACAAACTGTTGAGTTTAAATGAGCAGCGGACCTACTAAAAACCATTTATTATTTAACGGCCATAAAAATTATATTTATATTAATGATATCTCCAAAGTTCAGCAAATTTTTTGCAGAAAAATAATTTATCAGGAAACACGTGCCCACCGTTCGATGTGCTGCTCCAAGACGAAAACAAGCTTAAGCAATGGTGTTGTTGAACGGTGCACACTTGGTAAGTAATCCTACAATTTTTTTTTATAGCATAGTTTATATGAATTATTCCCAAAAAATTATGTGTGTTTTGGAAATGTTGAGTCAAATTAATCTAGAATCGATTAATTTTATGGAAGAAAACCTTTCAAACAGCCATAGTCTGTAAACTGCATACGTGCCGGGCTGTGATTGGCTCATGTATTTAAGGACTCATACATCATGAATTTCATAAAACACAGAACGTATCTACCGTGTTATAGGGGGGTCTACTGTATTTACCATTTTGTATATTCAGTATGTGACAGGTAATATGAATCATATCATTCAAATGTATGTATTTTTAAATTTGTTTTTGTTCCATTTTTCTATTCAATCTTAAGAACCTTTAAACAAGATTGAAAATGTTTAATTCAGTTAATAAATTTTTTTGTAACTGGATTTAGGTGTTTTGAAAAGTGATTATACTTTGTGCATCCAATTTTTGCTTTGATTAATGTTAAGTATTTATAGGAATATATAAGGTATAAATTCAAATATTTATATGATTTCTGTAAGACAATATTCAGTAAAACACATTTTGTAAAAAACTTTTAATAATCCACTAACATATTACAAAGAACTAATGGAATTTATATACTTAATTAGTGAAATATTCAACATACAAGTCTTATTCTTTTAGAATATCAATTTTTTCATTAATGAAAAAAACATGTCAGAGAATAAAAAAAAAGTGACAGTTTATTAATAATGATGATCAATAGGATATAACTCTGTTTAAGGGCACAGAATATTTAGTTTTATTCTCTCATAATTAGCAAATAAAATTTGTTAATTTTTTTCTGACTAACTACTTACGTTTATATTATTCATACTGAGTCTAAAATGTACAGTACATTATATATATATATATCTTAAATATAAATATTCATTTCTCATTTATTTTTAGTTTTGTAGTTTGTTGTTTTTGTTGGACAAACTGATCATTGTAGTCTACTAATAATGTCACATCAATATCTTTAAATGCAGTATAATTTTAATTATACTTTACCATTTTTGGTCATTTTTAATGACCTTCAAGAAAAATAATACATTCTAAATAGAATGAGTGCCATCAGTATAGAACTTATTAATATGATTTGAGAGTTCAACAAAATTTCTGAACATAATTTCAGAAATTCAATGTCTATGTTGGTATACAGAATTGAATGTGCTGAATGTCTGTGTGGTATACAGACAAATCATAAAATAATCAGCAAAAATTATAATATAGTAAAATAGCATACACTTAATTTAAATAAATAAAATTATGTGAAACTATATTCTGATGCATTAACTTTCAAATTGAATTAGTAAGTTCTATATTGATGGCATTAGTTCTTTTTAGAATGCATTTTTATTCCTTGAAGAAGATTGTTAAAAATGACCAAAAAGTTAGAGTTTAATTAAAGTTATACTGCATTTAAATCTATAAATAGGACATTGTTAGTATTATTGCAAATGCAGTTTTTGAAGTAATAGCTATAAAGCAAATCAAATAAATTACTTATTTGAAGCAATGTTCTATAAGTTGGACTTCTTATAATTAGTACAAATAATATAAAGAATATATTGAATCATTTGTATTTAAAAAACAATTGGTTAAATATTGGCTCAAAAATTAAGATATTTATAACATGAAATATAACAGCTATGTGTATCTTCTTTGCTACATTTGCAGAGTTATGATATAAATTCTATCTTGTGAAGTACAGCTCTTGATCATATATTAATTTCTTAGAATAAACCGATTTCCTAGTCATCCTTATTGCCCTGTTCATACACATCCATCTAACTTTATTGCATAACGGTTCATTTCCTGGTGGTAGGCTTATGCGATAAATGGTCATAGGGAACACATGTATTCTCTTGCATTTCATTAAAAAATCCAGCTTCGCTCTAGCCTTAGTAAGGCTGACGACGATTTTACGATAATAATTAGTCGGCATCACTTAATAATTATATAATCTCCACTGCACATCGGGTTGTATGCAATAAAATAAATCTGACTTACGGAACCTGTAACCGATGCATATCACTTTTTCTTTCAAAAACCAAACGTTTTCATAACCCCTTCTGGGTTCTTCATCAGGATAACAGCTGGATCGAATAGCAAAAAATGAATTCAAAAAGTTTGAATAAATCCGAACTTCTTAGAGTTTGAATCGTTCCATTCGCTTAATCAGTCACGTGATATGATTGAAACTGTTCTAATTCGACTGTCGATGTTCAAATTTAAGAGAAAGATCCACAATGTGTTATTGAGATATAAAGATTATTTAATATTCTCGTGTTCCCTAATATCATTTATTTTTAAGGCTTAATATAATTTCGTTATCACTCTTTATGGAGTAGGTGTTGCCACGCCATGGAAAGGGTGATCTCTTCTCTTGAATTAATACACTCAGATTTGTCATACACCCTAAAGATTTCCATCTCTTCTAGCCATTTTAGTTTATGAATATGTGGTGTGGAGGCAATTATCCGTGCTGCATTGAAGTCCGCCACTATATCGGGATCAGTGGCATAGGTGGAGAGTGAGGTTGTGTGCCTGTTGTGCTGTATATCCGAAATATGCTCTTTTAATCTAACCTCTAACGAGCGTTTAGTTGATCCCACGTATACCATATCCCTGTTGAACCTGTTATCCTTTATAAGAATTGTATATACGCCTGATAGCCTCTCCGTCCTGGATCCGTCTTTTTCATTACGTAGGATATCAAATAAGGTGCTGCATCTTCTGTATGCTATGTTAACATTACGTCGTCTAGCAATGGTGTTGTACAGGGACTTCAATAGAGGGTTGAACCTAATGGGTATCCTCATATTTTCTATATTATTGCTTGTGTTTTGCGTGTTCATTACAAAATACCTCCATAAAGAGTGATAACAAAATTATATTAAGCCTTAAAAATAAATGATATTAGGGAACACGTAGTTGAGATATAAATAATCTTTATATCTCAACTAGCTTACCCGTCGCGCATTGCTGCAATCTCAGAAGAAACGAAATTCAAGCAAACTCGTAATGATAAAATTCAATTTACATTTTATTATTTTTATTGAAACTTATTATTATTATTAATTTTCATCGGGAAAACATTTCAAAGTGTCGTTTCAATTCTATTTATTTATTGGAGTGCTTGTGGATACACGATATTTTTTGTTTTTCCGTCTGTTGCGTACACGAATGAATCGGAAGGTTTTTCGACGCGTGAGCCGGCCACATACAGTTGTCCATGCGAGAAGCACGGATTCTCCAAATTTAGCCCACACACTCGCTGCGATTGTCAGAAGTGCGATATTCCCCATTTTTATATATATTTTTAAATCCTTTATAATTTTCATTATTTAATTGCTCCTTCCTCTCTTCCTTGGCATGTTGTGAAATTTCTGATAGTTGGATAATAAACCGTTTTATTGTAATTTGTCTTTTTAAATTATTTTGAGTCGATATTAAAATTTGGAAAAGGGGGGATACCTAGATCGGTAAAATACGCGAATTTCTTCCTACAACTTCGGTTGTTGTTCGGGGTACAGTTAAGGTTTTAACGAAGTTCGAGCGAATACATAATTAGCAAAAAAAAGTTGAAATAAAGTGATTAAACAAACATTATTACGAATATCGTAAATAACAGTTTACAAATGCATATATAGAAATATTTTTTGAAGGGGGAAATGGTCTTCACAATTTGAAATCGATCGAACACAGTGTGCTCGAATGCTGGTGTAAACGCACGCCATCTATCGTAGGATAAATGTACTATGCCAAAAACATTCGTGGGAGTGTATTAAAAAACTTTCCGAAGTTTTATGGCTATCGTACTATGCCACAAACCTTCCCCGGAGTATATTAAACAACTTCCCAAAGTTTCACGGCAATCGGATAAGCGGTGTGGTAATGCATGAAGGACATAAGACAGACACACAGACAGACATACATTCATTTTTATATATATAGATAACACGTTGTGGATCTTTCTCTTAAATTTGAACATCGACAGTCGAATTAGAACAGTTTCAATCATATCACGTGACTGATTAAGCGAATGGAATGATTCAAACTCTAAGAAGTTCGGATTTATTCAAACTTTTTGAATTCATTGTTTGCTATTCGATCCAGCTGTTATCCTGATGAAGAAACCAGAAGGGGTTATGAAAACGTTTGGTTTTTGAAAGAAAAAGTGATACGCATCAGTTACAGGTTCCGTAAGTCAGATTTATTTTATTACATACAACCCGATGTGCAGTGGAGATTATATAATTATTAAGTGATGCCGACTAATTATTATCATAAAATCGTCGTCAGCCTTACTAAGGCTAGAGCGAAGCTGGATTTTTTAATGAAATGCAAGAGAATACATGTGTTCCCTATGACCATTTATCGCATAAGCCTACCACCAGGAAATGAACCGTTACGCAATAAAGTTAGATGGATGTGTATGAACAGGGCAATAAGAATGACTAGGAAATCGATTTATTCTAAATTGGTACAACTAGTGGACATTGAAAACATATTAATTTCTTGGGACTAACATTAAATTTCAGGTGAACAATAGAGAAAAAGATTAGTAATATCTTCCTAGTCATAAACAAAAAAATGGGCTTACATATTCATTTTCTTCATTCTGTTATTTCATATTTATTTTAAGCTTTTCAACAGAAAATATTATTTGTTAGCCCAAAAGTATCATCTTGTACAAGATGACTTTTGGGTTAACTAAAATTACTAGAGTCCAAAATTGAAACTGGAATAGATAACACACAATAAAATGCACACAATACATAATTTTCCAGGAAGCGGAGTTTGTGGAACAAATGTTTTCGGTTTATTTTATAAACCTGCTTCAGGTTTCAAATTACACAATTCAAAATTTTAAATTAAAATGTTTCACAAAGTCCACTTACTAGAAAATTATATATGGTGTGCATCAAATTACTAGTTTGTATTTGTTATAAATAATTCATATTTCAAACTACAGAAGGAAATAATATAATACTATTTACAGTTATTTAAATATTTAATTGCAAATTTTTTCAACCCACTTAATGGGCCATCTTCATGCTTAAGAAAACAAAACTTATACAAAATGACTGGTTTTATGTAACATTCTCTTTTGTTTTCTTGAGCCTAAAGATGTCCCATTAAGTAAATGGCAAATGTTTACAATTACATTTTTAAATCACTGTGAATGATGGTGTCTTTCTTTCAGGCAACAATTTGTTCTGTTTCTTACATATCATAGTCCAAATTATACATATTAAATCAAATAACTAAATTATTTAGGAGATATTTTAATGGTAAATTTGATTACAGTACTATAAGATTTAGCACTAAAGTTATCTTGTTACCATTCTTTACAAGTGTCATCATCTTGCAAAAAATTTAATTACAGTTAATTTCTTACTAAATTAATGTGTTGTTCAAAGCTGGAACTTATTCTAACATTAATCAATATCACACCTTTCTTACATCTTCCAGCAATATTTTATTAAGAGTGAATTTTTTTACTCAAAATAAACCAAATTATCACTGTAATTAAGTGAGCTACTTTTTGCTACTATTAATAATTAGAAGAATTGCTCGGAGATCTGGGTGGCATAACTGGCAATGCAACTGCATAGTAAGTGAGAAAGTTGTGGGTTCAAATCCCACTCCAATTTTCTTCTAAAATTATTTAATAAACATTAAATTATTATAATTATTAATTTTGATAAGAGATGGTGTCTCTAATACCAAATTACTTAATATCTAATTATTAATAGTAGCGAAAAATAGCCCGATTACTTATGGCAATTGTTTGGCTTATTATTAATTCATCAAGCTGATGTTTATGTGTACTGTATTTACTCGCTTATAAGACGAGGCTTTCGTGTGACTTTAAAGATCAAAATAAAGAAAATTAAATTTATTAATATAGTTCTAATTTTATTTCATTTAATCATAAGTAAAATATCAAATGAATATAAATGCACACATTGTCTTGCAAAAATTACTGGCATTTTAAATTTTAAGGAAAAATCTTGTAAAATCAACAATATAATTTGTTCATGTAAAGCTGGACAATGAGGAACCTTTATTTGCCAATTTTTAACAGTCAAAACCACTCTCTGTCGATTACATTTATGAGTTTGTCTGAATTCTGATTTCCGAATAATTGTTTGTTTTTACGTGGGAATGGATTAAAAATTACATCAGGCTCCTGTGTGATTTTGGAATTTCAAATTGGAATTCAATTCAATATCTTTGCTTTTCTTATTGCTATTCATCTTTACTCCTGACAATACACAAGAATGATTGAAATGACCCAGATAAAATACTTTTGTTTTTAAACACCAGAGGGTGAGCATCCAGTAAAAAATGCAAACACACAGTTTACAAGAATTATTGCAAAAACAAAGAATCTTTTGCTCACGTGTATAGGATAGGACGACCTAGGTTTATGAAGCAATCAAAAATGAATAAAAACCTCATCTTATATGCAAGTAAATATGGTATATATATATATATATATATTACCTGCTTCTGGTTTTACACTTTTGAATTGAATGGTTTACTGAGCATTCCAAAATTGGAATGTTCAAACATTTAAACTGATCTTTTTTTACAAAAATAATCTAACACATCAAATTAAATAAAGATAATTAGATATGCAAATATATAAAGTTATATAAACAATATTTAAAAATAATATAACTGAAACAATTAAAACAGAAATGGTAAATGGAAATAATGATCAATAACAAAAGTTGTACATTAAGTGTTATATAATGCAATAATGGCATAACTTTAATTAGATGATTGTGGGGTAATTGTGTAATTGTGAGTGTGGTCTTGCTGTAAGGAGTTGATGATGAACAATTGCTAGGCAAGCAATAAGGTCTCGCTCTCTTTATTGTTAAATGCAATCTACTTTGGTTTTAACACAAAATATCTCCAATACCTCAAGTTTTTAATTTGTAGTTACCAAACTCTTTCTATAATTGCTTCGTCTCAACATGATTGGGATGAAGACAAAATTATACAAAGAAAGTTTATAACTAATAAATTATACTATTACTTTTAATATTTTATTAGTATTAACTAATAAAATATTAAAAGTAATAGTATAATTTATTAGTTATAAACTTTCTTTGTATAATTTTGTCTTCATCCCAATCATGTTGAGACGAAGCAATTATAGAAAGAGTTTGGTAACTACAAATTAAAAACTTGAGGTATTGGAGATATTTTGTGTTAAAACCAAAGTAGATTGCATTTAACAATAAAGAGAGCGAGACCTTATTGCTTGCCTAGCAATTGTTCATCATCAACTCCTTACAGCAAGACCACACTCACAATTACACAATTACCCCACAATCATCTAATTAAAGTTATGCCATTATTGCATTATATAACACTTAATGTACAACTTTTGTTATTGATCATTATTTCCATTTACCATTTCTGTTTTAATTGTTTCAGTTATATTATTTTTAAATATTGTTTATATAACTTTATATATTTGCATATCTAATTATCTTTATTTAATTTGATGTGTTAGATTATTTTTGTAAAAAAAGATCAGTTTAAATGTTTGAACATTCCAATTTTGGAATGCTCAGTAAACCATTCAATTCAAAAGTGTAAAACCAGAAGCAGGTAATATATATATATATATATATACCATATTTACTTGCATATAAGATGAGGTTTTTATTCATTTTTGATTGCTTCATAAACCTAGGTCATCCTATCCTATACACGTGAGCAAAAGATTCTTTGTTTTTGCAATAATTCTTGTAAACTGTGTGTTTGCATTTTTTACTGGATGCTCACCCTCTGGTGTTTAAAAACAAAAGTATTTTATCTGGGTCATTTCAATCATTCTTGTGTATTGTCAGGAGTAAAGATGAATAGCAATAAGAAAAGCAAAGATATTGAATTGAATTCCAATTTGAAATTCCAAAATCACACAGGAGCCTGATGTAATTTTTAATCCATTCCCACGTAAAAACAAACAATTATTCGGAAATCAGAATTCAGACAAACTCATAAATGTAATCGACAGAGAGTGGTTTTGACTGTTAAAAATTGGCAAATAAAGGTTCCTCATTGTCCAGCTTTACATGAACAAATTATATTGTTGATTTTACAAGATTTTTCCTTAAAATTTAAAATGCCAGTAATTTTTGCAAGACAATGTGTGCATTTATATTCATTTGATATTTTACTTATGATTAAATGAAATAAAATTAGAACTATATTAATAAATTTAATTTTCTTTATTTTGATCTTTAAAGTCACACGAAAGCCTCGTCTTATAAGCGAGTAAATACAGTACACATAAACATCAGCTTGATGAATTAATAATAAGCCAAACAATTGCCATAAGTAATCGGGCTATTTTTCGCTACTATTAATAATTAGATATTAAGTAATTTGGTATTAGAGACACCATCTCTTATCAAAATTAATAATTATAATAATTTAATGTTTATTAAATAATTTTAGAAGAAAATTGGAGTGGGATTTGAACCCACAACTTTCTCACTTACTATGCAGTTGCATTGCCAGTTATGCCACCCAGATCTCCGAGCAATTCTTCTAATTATTAATAGTAGCAAAAAGTAGCTCACTTAATTACAGTGATAATTTGGTTTATTTTGAGTAAAAAAATTCACTCTTAATAAAATATTGCTGGAAGATGTAAGAAAGGTGTGATATTGATTAATGTTAGAATAAGTTCCAGCTTTGAACAACACATTAATTTAGTAAGAAATTAACTGTAATTAAATTTTTTGCAAGATGATGACACTTGTAAAGAATGGTAACAAGATAACTTTAGTGCTAAATCTTATAGTACTGTAATCAAATTTACCATTAAAATATCTCCTAAATAATTTAGTTATTTGATTTAATATGTATAATTTGGACTATGATATGTAAGAAACAGAACAAATTGTTGCCTGAAAGAAAGACACCATCATTCACAGTGATTTAAAAATGTAATTGTAAACATTTGCCATTTACTTAATGGGACATCTTTAGGCTCAAGAAAACAAAAGAGAATGTTACATAAAACCAGTCATTTTGTATAAGTTTTGTTTTCTTAAGCATGAAGATGGCCCATTAAGTGGGTTGAAAAAATTTGCAATTAAATATTTAAATAACTGTAAATAGTATTATATTATTTCCTTCTGTAGTTTGAAATATGAATTATTTATAACAAATACAAACTAGTAATTTGATGCACACCATATATAATTTTCTAGTAAGTGGACTTTGTGAAACATTTTAATTTAAAATTTTGAATTGTGTAATTTGAAACCTGAAGCAGGTTTATAAAATAAACCGAAAACATTTGTTCCACAAACTCCGCTTCCTGGAAAATTATGTATTGTGTGCATTTTATTGTGTGTTATCTATTCCAGTTTCAATTTTGGACTCTAGTAATTTTAGTTAACCCAAAAGTCATCTTGTACAAGATGATACTTTTGGGCTAACAAATAATATTTTCTGTTGAAAAGCTTAAAATAAATATGAAATAACAGAATGAAGAAAATGAATATGTAAGCCCATTTTTTTGTTTATGACTAGGAAGATATTACTAATCTTTTTCTCTATTGTTCACCTGAAATTTAATGTTAGTCCCAAGAAATTAATATGTTTTCAATGTCCACTAGTTGTACCAATTTAGAATAAATCGATTTCCTAGTCATTCTTATTGCCCTGTTCATACACATCCATCTAACTTTATTGCGTAACGGTTCATTTCCTGGTGGTAGGCTTATGCGATAAATGGTCATAGGGAACACATGTATTCTCTTGCATTTCATTAAAAAATCCAGCTTCGCTCTAGCCTTAGTAAGGCTGACGACGATTTTATGATAATAATTAGTCGGCATCACTTAATAATTATATAATCTCCACTGCACATCGGGTTGTATGTAATAAAATAAATCTGACTTACGGAACCTGTAACTGATGCGTATCACTTTTTCTTTCAAAAACCAAACATTTTCATAACCCCTTCTGGTTTCTTCATCAGGATAACAGCTGGATCGAATAGCAAACAATGAATTCAAAAAGTTTGAATAAATCCGAACTTCTTAGAGTTTGAATCATTCCATTCGCTTAATCAGTCACGTGATATGATTGAAACTGTTCTAATTCGACTGTCGATGTTCAAATTTAAGAGAAAGATCCACAACGTGTTATCTATATATATAAAAATGAATGTATGTCTGTCTGTGTGTCTGTCTTATGTCCTTCATGCATTACCACACCGCTTATCCGATTGCCGTGAAACTTTGGGAAGTTGTTTAATATACTCCGGGGAAGGTTTGTGGCATAGTACGATAGCCATAAAACTTCGGAAAGTTTTTTAATACACTCCCACGAATGTTTTTGGCATAGTACATTTATCCTACGATAGATGGCGTGCGTTTACACCAGCATTCGAGCACACTGTGTTCGATCGATTTCAAATTGTGAAGACCATTTCCCCCTTCAAAAAATNCCATCGCAACCTATAACTTTCATCGTTAATATAAACATTCAACCCTCGAACAATGACATTCCTCTGCTGCAAGACAAAAAGTTTATAGTTAAAGTCCGAATTCGTCATTTTGTTTTGGTCCCGGGAACAACTTTGACCTACACACCTGCAGGACCAACTCTATCTCACACAATAGGAGATCACCTGACTGATTTTCCCAGTCCGAAGCTATAAAAGCGACTTCTTTCCCCCTCCTCGGGGGAGTCTCACATCTATGGTCTAAAAGGATTACGTCTCCGGGAAACTTTAACTTTGTGCTTCGAACTCTGTGCCTACGTTGAAATCGACTAGAGGTATGAACAAATAATTGTAAACTCTCTCTCCGCGAGTTAGGAGCTAATAGTGAGCTAAATTCATTTCCCCATGTTAGATTTTGTAACCTATTTTTTGTTTCGTTAATCTAATAAAATTGTTGTTCTCATTGTTAAATGGTGTCCTTTTACTCGTATATCGCCTATGCCTCGTCGACGACCCCTCTCACCTCCTCCACTCAATCTGACAAAAACCATCCCGCCCCTTCGGGACCGCATTTGAAATTTAGCCATCTTGACAAGTGAGCAGGTTTAACGACCTGTCGCCGAAAAGGGAGAGTCAACGGTTCCCGACCTCCCCGGCGGTTCACACCAGCTTTGGAGGAATGGAACTGCGGCATAAACTGAGGGCTACCTGCACTGTAATGAAATATTGTAAAAGCAATTGTGAATATACAAATGTTTTGCAAATAATCATGTGTCTGGTCACAACTTATTTAAATAAGATTTTTAGTGTTCAAATATATTCTATTAATGTCAATACTTTGTCAAACAACAAATGAACAAAAAATTATGCATATAAAATTAACATAATAGAAAATAAAAGTTAAAATATCTTTCAAAACTATAGATTTTCAATAAAAATGTTAAATTACAAATAAGAAAAAGCATGAATATAGAGAGTTACCTGTATTGTGATACTATACGGCATATGAAGTTAAAAATATCTCTATATGACTTACAATACAGTTTCAATTTGAAGATTCAATTTAAATTATTTATTACATATGGTTTATATGTTTATCATAATATACCATTTCTATCAACAATAGTCAAATATTTCTGTTCATTGTCATTATTCTTCATTCTGCAGATAATTTTTCTTTTCCACAGAAACTGATACAGAGATGATAAATAAAAATGACATAAATGCAACTTTTAACTATATCATTTATAATTTAATTTTGGTTAATTTGACAGACTTATTAATAATTTTCACTTGTTTCTTAATTTCATTAATGTTTGTAAATGAATTTATGAAATTTTTTTCTCAAAGATAATCAGTTTTATATAAAAATAAATATTCAGTTGATGATGGTCTATATTTAATATAACTTTCTGTTAATATGAAGAATTCATTGTCCATAGATTAATGATTCCCACTAATTTATTCAACATGATTTTAATATTATTTTCAATACTTTAAATATACAACTATTTTTATCATAAAATTTAATTTTCTCTTCAAATTTTTTCTTTATTATTGTTCTTTATGAAGCTGATCATATTGCTAGAAGTTGTTATTTTTTTTTTTATAATTTTAATGGAAATATTTATATTATTTGTATAATTTATCTGTTTTTGCATTATCCAAGAATATAATAGAACAGTTTAAATCATATTAAATCAGTGTTGTTACTCTTCTGCTTGTTTTTAATAATTTCAAATTTCTCTGGAGTCTAGCAAATTTCAGATAAAATTATTTAATAATTTTATCTGAAATTTATAGTGATGAGTGATTAGTAATATCAATAAATGATACTGCAGGATTTTAACTGGGCTATAGTATTGCTATATAATTATAAAAATGTTAGATAACTTGGACTAAAAATAAATAGTTAAGCCACCATATTGTGTTAAATTAATAATCAGAAGTAAGTAAATTAATTTAGAATATTCTGAAACAAAAAATCAATTTGAAGTAGGACTGAAACCTATAATTCCAGCTTACCATGGAGATTTATTGTCAATTGTTACCTAGATTTCTGCATACTCTTCACTTCCAGACCAAATTAATTAAAATATACAAGCATACAGGTCACTCATCACACCAATTACAAACAATTATACACTTGGCCCTCCATGGCACTCAGCTGACTTATGCAAAGTATTCTAAATTAAATTGGTCTGAAAGCAAAGATCAAACAAAGTTCTAGGCATCATAATTGAGAATACATCTTTATGGTAAGCAAGAGTTGCAGGTTTGAGTCCTATACCAGATTAGTCAGAAAAGATTGATCCAGAATATTCTATATTAATTTATTTATTTCTAATTATTAAATTTAACAGAAGACAGTGACTTAATTGCCTACTTTTAGTCCAAATTATGTAATATCTTTATTTTTAATTAGCCATATTGAAATCTGGTGGTATTATTTGTTTATTACTTGGTTTATATGTAATTATATTATTAATATAGCTAAATCAAGTCTGATATCATTTAGAAACATCATATCTTTTATTAAAACAGATGCAATCTATATAAATATCATTTTGTAAATCTTTTGAAAAATTGAATAAATAAACAAACAAATAAATAAATATATATATATTTTATACATAAAAATCTAAAATTNAACTAAAATTTCTTTATTATTTATTTCCTTTAACCTTTTTTAAAAGTCACCAATCCTACTTTTACATTTATAAAACACTATTGGAATACATGATGCAGATATATACTGCCCAAAGACAACAGACTAATTAGCTAACTCCAAAAAATTTTAAAATCAAGTTTAAAACTTATCATCATGTTTAATTAGTATCATACATTGATACCACCCAATATATAATGTGAAAAACATTCAGTAATTATTGCAGAGCATTTTTCATGCAAAGTATTGAGTGATATCAATGTAAAATACTAATTAAGCATGATGATAAGTTTAAAACTTGATTTTCAACTTTTTGGAGATAGAGCATTTTGCATTTGTACAGTACATATTATACAAATCTACTCCATGTTTTTGAATATCCTTGCACAAAGTATCAATGCTATATACTTTTGAAAGCTTGTAAGTTATCATTGGCAGCTTTAGCATTTTTTCCTGTTCATCATCTTTCTCTTCATTAATGTCCAAATTTTCTATAGCCATCAAGTCTCTCAATTTGTGGGTTCTGCAGCTGTCTGGTGCAGTATGTTCTCAGTGTTTTCTGCCATCATTTCTTAAACCCCTCACCAACCATCTGCTTTGCCATCTTTTATATTATTATATCAGATTATTATTATTATTATTATTGTGTGGAATTCTGCATATACTACATAAACATAAACTTTGACATATATGATTTGGTAGAAGGCATTGTTTCTGTAATGTGGTAACTTCAGTACCAAGCAAAGTAGTTGGCTGTGTCAAAAATTGGAGATAACAGAAAGTACATTTTTTGTAAGTACTGTACAGGTAGCCATCAGTTTACCGCCAGCTCAATTTATGCCAATTCACAATAACACCACTGCGCAATTCATGGTAGCCCTCAATTTATGCCAACACCAAATCACAATAATGCCATGGCACAATTCGCCATTTTGCCGTGTAATTCCCCAGTTTTCCCTATGCTAGACTGATTTTTGTTTCAGTGTTGATGTATTTACTGAGCCGGAATGTTGTACATTCATTAAAACAAAGATTTTTATTGAATATATTTATTTTTTCTGTTTAATATTATTGGGTATGTTTACATTTACATTAAATTAATATTAAAATAAATAAAAATATTAAAATACTAAATGTTTAGTTACCCACATGTACAAGAATAAAGGAGGATTATTATGTCAGATAAAAGAAGTACACCAGAGTTATCTAAACATGTTAAGAAGGCACAGCAATCTATCTCCCTAGAAACAAAAATGGAAGTTATTCGACAAATGGAAAATGGACAAACACGCCCCAATGTCTGTATTTATTTTTATTTTATTTTATTTTCTCAAAAGACACTGGCCAGGTTGGCATTTTACAAGCATCTTAACAAGAAATCAAAACAAACAAACAAAAACAGGACGCGAGCTAAGAAAGAAAATTAATTAACAACAAATATCGTTGAGTCTTAAGTTTTTTTTTCCGGTTTTTTTACATTTTTTCTGAAGATTTCGTAACTCAATATATTACGTAGATTGTTGTACAGACTATTCCAATAGAAGATTAATTGAAAGATCAGTGCAGATCTCCCCACCTCTAGTTTAACAATTGGAAGACTATATTCACGAATTATACGAGTATCTCGTGTTGATTTGCGACATTCACTTATACCAATTCCAAGGAAGCTATTTTCTTTTTTTTCCTTTATATATTTGAAGCCCTCCAATAGAATCTGTTTCTTGTAAATATCACTAATTTTGTCAATATTTTCAGTGCGGTAGAGTTTGGATACTGATTCCATAAAGTTTAAATTATAAATTGAACGCATGTAACGATTTTGTGCTATCTGAAGTTTGTTAACAGCGTATAAAGATGCGGTTCCCCATACAGCGATACCGTATCTTATTCTAGATTCGATACAAGTGTGGTACAGCTGTTTCAAGAGTGATGTGCTTAAAAAAGCTTGAATTTTCTTATTTATCCCAGTATACTTTGCCAGGGAAAGTGCAACATCATCTATATGTTTATTCCAGTGCAGATTGTCATCAAAAGTCACTCCCAAAAACTTAATAGCATTTACTTTTTCTATGTTATAATCAGTTATTTTAATATTTAAGTGATGTGGATTGATTATTTTATTCCTATTTGCAAAGCAGAGGAATTTAGTTTTATTTTTGTTAATTACTAATCCATTGTTTTCCATATAACTGTTTAAAATTTTTAAAATGTGATTTAAATTCTCCTGAAGAATTATAACGTTCGTATGAGCATAAGTTATCACTAGATCATCAGCGTACATCAATATATTCTCTTTTGGTATATAGTTAAACAAGTCATTAATATATATATTGAAAAGCAGTAGACCCAGGATTGAACCTTGAGGAACGCCCTTGTTTGGCCTGAAAGAGCTAGAGATAATCTGCCCAATTTTTACAAAGTAAATTATTGTAGATCTTTGAACTTACCTCCATCGACTGTTACTACCATTATGAAAAATGCAGATAAAATTAAACACTTTGCTCAACAGTCTACGGCAGTAAATGTAAAACATGCGAGTTACAGTAGAGGTAAAATTTTTGAAAAAATGGAAAAATTGCTATTGTTATGGGTGGATGATACAAATCAAAAAATCATTCTCTTGACTCAAGCTGCTATAACTGAAAAAGCAAAATCAATTTTTGATAATCTTAAGGAGACAGATGGAGGTGAAGAAACTATTTTGGGAAGCAAGGGTTGGTTTATGAGATTTAAACCCTGAAGTAACTGTTGTAGTGTAGAATTATGTGGTGAAACAGCAAGTGCAGATGTTGCGGTGGCGGCTGCTTTTCCTAAGGAATTTCAGGGTTATGTAGAACAAGGCAACTATTCTCCAGACCTGATCTTCAATTTTGATAAGACTGGGCTTTATTGGAAAAAGTTACCAGCACAAACTTTTATTTCTTGTGAGTTCTTCATGAGAACGTTCCGCTCCAGGTTTTAAAGTTGCAAAAGAAAGTTTAACTCTTTTGTTGGGATCCAATGTTTCAGGAACTTTGAAACTTAAACCAATGTTAGTATATCATTCACAGACACCATGTGCTTTAAAGGGTCTAAATAAAGACATGTTGCCAGTTTACTGGAAATGGAACAAGAAAGCTTGGGTCATAAAAGATGTTTTCACAGATTGATACACAAGTTATTTTTGCCCTACTGTGCTTTGCTTTTGTGAAAAAAATAAATTACCACCCAAGGCACTTCTCTTGGATGATGTTCCAGGACATCCTCAAAACCTTGATGAAATAAGAACACCATTGGATGTCAAGGTTGTTTACATGCTTCCCAATACAACACCTCTTTTGCAACCAATGGATCAGGGGGTTATTGCAACCTTTAAAGCTTATTATCTCTATAATACATTTATGGAAATGATGAGAGTTTTAGACACTTCAGACAAAACAGTTAAAGACTATTGGTGATCTTTCAATATTTTGAAAAGGTATTAAAAACATCAAGTCGGCTTGGGATGAAGTTTCAGCAAAATGCTTAAATGGAGTTTGGCCTAAACTTCTGCCAGCATTCATGCACGATTTTGAAGAAGTAGCACATCAAGCGAATTTAATTGAAGACATTACCAGACTTGCACGTGATATGGGATTGGAAGATGTTACAACTGAAAATGTGACAGAACTTTTAGAAGCCCATGATCAGCCACTCTCAAATGAAGACTTAGAAGAATTATACAAAGAATTAGATCGTGAATAGTCAGAGAAGGAAGAAAACAAAGAAGAAACTCCAAGAGTTATGAAAACAGCCGATCTAAAGCACATCCTTTCAACTATGGAAAATTTGACAGATGAACTTTGTGAGTTAGACAATGATTGGGAGCAAAGTGCAAATGTATAAAGGAGCATCATCGCATCCATTCGACCATATTCTGAAATTCTTAATAAAAGGAAAAAAATCTAAACAATTAAAGATGAATACTTTCCAAAAAAATGTAAGAGATCCAAAACTTTGAAATATCATTGTTTTTCTTAAGATTTTTTAATAAAAACATTTCACTTTATTTTATCATAAAATACATTTAAAAACTTCAATTTATAATATATGTATTTTGTATTATATTGTATTAATAAACAAAATTATTTGCTTATATTTCACTTATGTAGAACCTAACCCTATACCTCACTGTAAATATGGGTTCATTTTATGCTGATTCGATTTGCGCCAGTGTGAGATCCGACCTCAGAATAAGCCCAAAATTTGTTCATTTTCCCCCCTAAATTTTTGACGTATTTAAAATAAATTTGTCGCCTCCTCGTTAAAATAACATTGTCAGAAAAAAGAATCAAATATCCATCGCAACCTATAACTTTCATCGTTAATATAAACATTCAACCCTCGAACAATGACATTCCTCTGCTGCAAGACAAAAAGTTTATAGTTAAAGTCCGAATTCGTCATTTTGTTTTGGTCCCGGGAACAACTTTGACCTACACACCTGCAGGACCAACTCTATCTCACACAATAGGAGATCACCTGACTGATTTTCCCAGTCCGAAGCTATAAAAGCGACTTCTTTCCCCCTCCTCGGGGGAGTCTCACATCTATGGTCTAAAAGGATTACGTCTCCGGGAAACTTTAACTTTGTGCTTCGAACTCTGTGCCTACGTTGAAATCGACTAGAGGTATGAACAAATAATTGTAAACTCTCTCTCCGCGAGTTAGGAGCTAATAGTGAGCTAAATTCATTTCCCCATGTTAGATTTTGTAACCTATTTTTTGTTTCGTTAATCTAATAAAATTGTTGTTCTCATTGTTAAATGGTGTCCTTTTACTCGTATATCGCCTATGCCTCGTCGACGACCCCTCTCACCTCCTCCACTCAATCTGACAAAAACCATCCCGCCCCTTCGGGACCGCATTTGAAATTTAGCCATCTTGACAAGTGAGCAGGTTTAACGACCTGTCGCCGAAAAGGGAGAGTCAACGGTTCCCGACCTCCCCGGCGGTTCACACCAGCTTTGGAGGAATGGAACTGCGGCATAAACTGAGGGCTACCTGCACTGTAATGAAATATTGTAAAAGCAATTGTGAATATACAAATGTTTTGCAAATAATCATGTGTCTGGTCACAACTTATTTAAATAAGATTTTTAGTGTTCAAATATATTCTATTAATGTCAATACTTTGTCAAACAACAAATGAACAAAAAATTATGCATATAAAATTAACATAATAGAAAATAAAAGTTAAAATATCTTTCAAAACTATAGATTTTCAATAAAAATGTTAAATTACAAATAAGAAAAAGCATGAATATAGAGAGTTACCTGTATTGTGATACTATACGGCATATGAAGTTAAAAATATCTCTATATGACTTACAATACAGTTTCAATTTGAAGATTCAATTTAAATTATTTATTACATATGGTTTATATGTTTATCATAATATACCATTTCTATCAACAATAGTCAAATATTTCTGTTCATTGTCATTATTCTTCATTCTGCAGATAATTTTTCTTTTCCACAGAAACTGATACAGAGATGATAAATAAAAATGACATAAATGCAACTTTTAACTATATCATTTATAATTTAATTTTGGTTAATTTGACAGACTTATTAATAATTTTCACTTGTTTCTTAATTTCATTAATGTTTGTAAATGAATTTATGAAATTTTTTTCTCAAAGATAATCAGTTTTATATAAAAATAAATATTCAGTTGATGATGGTCTATATTTAATATAACTTTCTGTTAATATGAAGAATTCATTGTCCATAGATTAATGATTCCCACTAATTTATTCAACATGATTTTAATATTATTTTCAATACTTTAAATATACAACTATTTTTATCATAAAATTTAATTTTCTCTTCAAATTTTTTCTTTATTATTGTTCTTTATGAAGCTGATCATATTGCTAGAAGTTGTTATTTTTTTTTTTATAATTTTAATGGAAATATTTATATTATTTGTATAATTTATCTGTTTTTGCATTATCCAAGAATATAATAGAACAGTTTAAATCATATTAAATCAGTGTTGTTACTCTTCTGCTTGTTTTTAATAATTTCAAATTTCTCTGGAGTCTAGCAAATTTCAGATAAAATTATTTAATAATTTTATCTGAAATTTATAGTGATGAGTGATTAGTAATATCAATAAATGATACTGCAGGATTTTAACTGGGCTATAGTATTGCTATATAATTATAAAAATGTTAGATAACTTGGACTAAAAATAAATAGTTAAGCCACCATATTGTGTTAAATTAATAATCAGAAGTAAGTAAATTAATTTAGAATATTCTGAAACAAAAAATCAATTTGAAGTAGGACTGAAACCTATAATTCCAGCTTACCATGGAGATTTATTGTCAATTGTTACCTAGATTTCTGCATACTCTTCACTTCCAGACCAAATTAATTAAAATATACAAGCATACAGGTCACTCATCACACCAATTACAAACAATTATACACTTGGCCCTCCATGGCACTCAGCTGACTTATGCAAAGTATTCTAAATTAAATTGGTCTGAAAGCAAAGATCAAACAAAGTTCTAGGCATCATAATTGAGAATACATCTTTATGGTAAGCAAGAGTTGCAGGTTTGAGTCCTATACCAGATTAGTCAGAAAAGATTGATCCAGAATATTCTATATTAATTTATTTATTTCTAATTATTAAATTTAACAGAAGACAGTGACTTAATTGCCTACTTTTAGTCCAAATTATGTAATATCTTTATTTTTAATTAGCCATATTGAAATCTGGTGGTATTATTTGTTTATTACTTGGTTTATATGTAATTATATTATTAATATAGCTAAATCAAGTCTGATATCATTTAGAAACATCATATCTTTTATTAAAACAGATGCAATCTATATAAATATCATTTTGTAAATCTTTTGAAAAATTGAATAAATAAACAAACAAATAAATAAATATATATATATTTTATACATAAAAATCTAAAATTTTTGTAAAGCTTATACGTTGAATAATTTAAGTTAATTATAGAATTCAAGAACAGTACAAAATTATTTTAATTATGTTTAAAAAATATTAATAATTATACCTCACAAACATAACAGTCAATATGAAAGTCTTTGTCCATTGATACTACACGAACTGTTTCATCAGTTCCCTGAAAACAAAGAAATTATATAAAATCTTGTTCAAATTATAGAAAATCTATATTTTTTACTAACTAAAAAAAATTATTTTAAAAATTTTATATTTTGTAATATAAAAAATTAGCTATTATAACTTATATGTTTAATTTTTAATATGAGTAAAGATTTGTATCCTTTTGTAATAGAATAAAAATTAAATTATTTCGTGCTTTGATTAAACATATTAATAAATTTACTAGATTACATAGTAAATTAAGCAAAATTAAGGTATAATAATATGAATTTGACACTAAAATAAACACGGAAATGATTAAATTGATAATTTCAATCATTAAATAGATTAAATATATAAATTTTTAAAGATAGAAAGAAAAATTACAGTTTAGAAGAGATTTAAAATTGTAAGCTTTATGTACTAAACAAACATTTAGCTATCAAAACTAGTAAACATTACTGGTAATAAATTTCACATAATTTAAACAATCTTTTTCAAACAAATCAGAATTCTGATTAGCTTATAACTAGTGGTGGGATTCAGCTGATTCTGTTGAATCACTTCCTAAAATATTTTTAGTTTGGTGATTCATTAAACTAAATTTAACAACTAATTTTAACAATTGGTTCAGTTGTTAAAACTGTACTTGTAATGTTTATTTAGGTAATATATTGCAAAAGTCCACATTTGTCTAAGATTGCCAACTTTTTAATGGGTTCAATGCAGACTGAAGTGGAAGAGAAAGACTTACTGCTTGCTGCTAAATTCAGTAGTGTAACATCAGTGCTGGAGCAGAAGCTGCACACATCCGAGTACTAATTTTAAAGCACCCAATGCTATAGCGATGACAAAACAACATGGCATCTGTAGAGTTGACTATAATCTCCGTGTTCGATGAGTTGTTTAATGTTAATAAATGTAAATGTACTCTTTTGCCAGTGTTCCTTGAAGAAAGATAATGACATTTAACTAGAATGCAAAATTATTTTAATGCTTGATTAAGCTCAACAAGAGTAGTCATCAAACAAGCATTTAAATTCTTATGAATTTATTATTTTTATTTAACAGATTGAAAAGTAGCATTTCAATCAACATTCACAAGTCCATCCAAGAGTGCAGATATATTGATAAAGCAAAAAAAGCACCTTCCAAGGTTGCTGTAAATTAAACTCTCAGATTAGGCATTTGCTATACATGCAGCACAACACAGCAATCTTATTAGCAATGATTTCCCTTTATGCTTCCTGCAGCCACTGCAGCAATGCTGAATTTAGCAATGATCTGTATGCAATACAGCAATAAGTGAGTACTTGGTTGCTGCTGCCATTGCAAATTGAATATATGACATTTTCTGCTGAACTCATAGGCATAACTACAAGAACTAAGCTTATGCACAAACATGTGTTTGTGCATAGAGAAATGCAAGACAATAAATATGTTTCCAGGACAATTTTGCATATAAATATTAAGACATTGATTTCTGTTGCTGGGCAGTCTTGGGTAAGAAGGAATAAAGGATTAATCATACAGCCAATGATCCCTGAATAAAAGTGAAGCAAACCACAGAAGACAATGCCAATCAAGAGGCAGTATAAAAATATCTTAAATCATAGTTTTATTCTTGTTTTTTGTGAGGAATATTTAAAGCTTTTATGTGATATTTTTATAACTTTTTTTTATTATGTTAGGAACTATTTTTAACCAATTGTTGGATAACGTTGATTTGTTCTCATTTGGGTACTTGCAACTGATGGATGCAATGAGGTCAACCCATTTTAAATACTTGTTTTAAGATAGTACTTTGTGTGTTTTAGTTTATTTTTATTACTATTATTATATTTTGTATATTTTTCAATGTGCATAGTGTATTGATGTGAAAAAATATTGCAAGGGCCTGCACATTAAGTATAAAAAACAATATTTATTTATGTTTAAGTGATTACTAGTGAAGCAAACTAGTTGCTAAATTATTTGAATCCCACCACTGTTAACAACTATATTATTTATAATATATTCAACTAAGAATAGTTAATTTCTTCTATACTGGATGATCCACATTACTAAAATTTATTAAAACTGTCAGGCTACATTTAAATCTAACATACTGTTAAATATCTATGTGGTTAAATAGATTTGACATTATTTGAATAATTTATATATAAATAGAAAAATTAGCAGCTGATTATATAGGTAACCACGATTCTTCTAAAGCTTAGTAAATATCAGATTTTATAAATAAAAACAATTTTTTACCTAATATTGATTTTTTAAAATCAAATTTATAACAATATCAAAATGATAAAGTGTTGATAAAACTTACTTCATAATTGTTAAGATTCTATATAATCACAAGTAGAATTGAACAAATTTATTTGTAAAATGATTATGTTTTAGAACTGATAGATATACAAGACTGTTATACAAGATGGCTCAACATCACATGCATGTAGCATGTGATGGATCACTGGTGAGCATTTCAATCTCACTTTCATTGTTGAGTGACTTGCTATTCCCACTACTGATATGTTGGTCTGGAGCTGTCTTGTGACACATGGTGGTTGTCCATTCCTGAACAGAACTGGGATTTTCCACTGAAGATGATGTAATGCCAGTCTGTATCAGGGCCTGCTTCTCAGTCATGACACCACTTCAAACAAAGCTGATAATGGGTTGAGATAAAGTTAAGGTGTTGATGATAGGAAGCATAGTAATTACTATGCAAAAAATTTACTTCTGCTAATTGCTTGTGAATGGTATGGAAAAAAGACAGGGTTCAGTAGTGAGGCTTTACCATTCAGAGATAACTGGGTAAGGATACCATTACAACTATTGTACTTATCTCATGATCAAATGATCTCTCTTGGTGGTCTGTGTGGGATGTCCAGAGCTTGCATGGTATATATGTGTCCTTAGTATCCACTACCTCAGTCAGTTCAGAACAGCCCAGATGATGGTCAATTCAGTGAAATGGCCATCCTGCTTCTCTTAGTCCAATGATGCAGTATTTTTTAAACTCCATCAGTTGTGTGTAATGCCTTTGACTGTGCCATACAGACATGCCTGGCATTCAAAGATCCCTGAACAAGTACACAAAAATTCTAGACACAGCAAGTTTTTTGTAGGCTATTAGGATAATGATTTAAGTACTGTGATGGCATTATCTGGCATGCAATCAGACCACAACTACAGTATAATTATTTATTTACCTGTTTGCTGAGTTTTGCAGTAATCAGATAATTCAATTCATGAATAACCACACCTTAAACACTTTTCCAGCACAGTTTTTCTTTTGACAATGTTTTCAGTTCACTTGATAAGCCTGCTTCAAATTTGTCAAGAATTCCAAATTGGAATAGTAACAGGTGTGACGATATATTAGGAAGCCTGGACAATCTATCCTTTTTTAAAATTTATATGATATACATCATTGTATTTTTTAACATTTTAATTTGGAAATCAGCAAACTTCAACAATCCAATTTTGAAATTTGGAATTCTTGACAGACCTGAGGCAGGTGTTTGGTTCTGACAGACCAGAGCCAAAAATGTTTGTTGAAAGAAAACACTATGCTGGAAAAGTGTTTAAAGGTGTGGTTATTTGTGAATTAAATTCAGTTCTGGCTTTAGTTCTTTTAGACAGATAATTCTATCTTGCATGCATAACTTTTTGTTAATGAGTGTAATATGAAATATCAATATATGAAAAAAACAACACTAATAACTTCTGTAGTGATAGCCATAAAAAGTCACTTGGTGACGTGCCTGTCATGACGTGAATTCTGCATTGCAGTTTGAGGTGAACATATTCTAAATTGATAGGTGTCTCTGCCTGGATATTGGTAAGCACTTTCCATCCATTTTCCTTTCCACCTATGTCCAACTGCAGTATGTATCTTTTACAGAAAAGACTTACTTTTATTGCTTTGATTTATAAAATCCTACAAGTTGTGGTATTACTCTGTGTTAAACATCAAGTAATATAGTCCTTGTCATATTTGTCTGTATTCATCTACAGTTCTCTGTATTCACGTACAAATGTCATCTGTCCTTAAGTTTTGGATATAAATGCACTATACATCAATTTCCAAAAATTATCATCATTATGATGATAGTATTTTAAATTATAATTTACCAAAATAAAATCCCTATTTTATAACTTCTGAGATTGGTTACTAGTAACATGTTTGCTTAATTCTTTAGTATGACTTTCAAAGTTATCATTTCATTAACAGTTCATTCTTTTAGGTTGGCCAAAAAGTTTGTTTGATTTTTAAATAAAAGACACATTTTTAATTTTCACCAATGACTTTATTCATGGTTTTGTTATTTTCTATCATTTTTCAGGCAACTTCATAATTTCATGTTTCCAAAACTTTTTATCTTTTTGAGCAAAGAACTGTACCAAGTGTCTTTTACAGTTTTCCAGGAAATTAAGATTTTTTCAATTAAGAGAATTTTTCAAAGTGAAATAAATGAAAATATGATAATGCAATGTTTCATAAATATGGTAGGTGAATCAGAACTTCCCAGCCAGGATGTAACAGTTTTTGCTTTGTCATCAAAGAAACATGCAGTCTTGCATAATCCTGATGGTAGATTATGTATAATCTACCATCAGGATTATTTCAACTGATTCTAATTCTGGACACTTTTTGTCAAGTGTTGCTGTCAGTTGGTCTAATTGGAAGCAGTACTTGGAGTTAATTGTTAGGTTTTCCAGAAGGAAAACTAAATATTTAACTCCTTTAAGAGGACTCCCTTTGATCCCTATCACCCCTCCATTCCAACCTTACCATCTACACAACATCTTTGCATGAAGACTGGCTTTTGGTGTAGTTTGTGGTGATTCATTTTGCTTGCCACACGATCTCTTCCATTCCACATTATTGTAAAGTATCCACTTTTCATTATTTATCACAATTTGTTTTCAAAATGAAATGTTTTCATTACATTTAAATAGAGAATTACATAAGGAAACACAGTCAAATTTTCAATCAACTTGTATGGAACCCAAACATCAAAGCAATTAACATAACCAAGCTGGTGCAAATGATTTTCAATGCTTCATTTGGATGTTTTGAGTATGTCTGCTATCTTCACATGATACAGTATTGATTGTTCTCAATTAATGTCTCAATTTGATCACTACTAACTCTAACTGGTCTATGCAATGGTGGAGCATCATCCAATGAAAAATCTCCAGCAAGAAACTTTATGAAATCACTTTTGACATGTTCAATCAGTCATAGCACCTTCTTTGATATATTGCATAAATCTTTTTTGTTAGTTGCATTTTTGCCTTTCTTGAAATAATAAAGCATAATATACTGAAAATGTTGCTTTTTCTTTCATCTTTAATATTAAAATGGCTACACAAAACTTCATCAGTTTTGATAAATTTTTTTTAAATGACAAAATTAACTACACTTTATACCAAATAATGATGTAATGTGCTCAGAACTGGATTTAGGCACTTTGAGGCCCTAAGCTGAACTCTGTGTGAGGCTCCTTACCAACACTTTACAGTTGTGGTCTTACGCCATACTTTTTTTTGTATATTTTATTTGTACATACATAATTTCATTTCTCCTTCTTCCTCTACACTTTGTTCCTTTGTCTCCCTCCTTCTGGAAACTTCTCTCTGTGGGTGGCGATGACCTGATTGTAAGACAAAAGAAACGAATAGCCTGGAGGGGCTAAAGAGGAGATAGAGGGTCACTTTTGGCTTAGACATTGAGCTGTAAGAACGTATTTTGTGGAGGTCTCCAAGTCAGTTTCGTATCGACAGGAGAACAAAAGAGGCAGTAGGCCGAAGGTAGCAAAGACTAAAGAGGAACCGTAATATTTTAATACACGAGTCCCACTGCAGTTTTCTTTTTGTAAAAATTTTTGAGGCTCTAAGCTACAGCTTACATAGCTTACTTGTAAATCCAGCCCTGAATGTATTCACTGTCTTATGCCATTAAAAACAACTTATTCAAAATTTCAAGTATTTTCGATAGCTTATCTTCATCAGGCTGATTCAATTGGAATCTAATCAAATATGATTTTTCATATTTAAACAGAAAAAGAACATACTGGACAACTTTTTTAAAAAAAACGTTGTCCAGTTGCATGCCCATAAAATATATGAAATTTGATGATAAAAATTAAAAATTATTAAAAGTTAATAAGTTTTTAAATATAAAAAATGAAATGCTCTTTATATAATATTATGTAATTTTATGATTTAAGCTGATTATATAATGTGATCCATACATAGTTTGGGAATGTTGAGGGTAGGAAGGAGGAGATATAAAATGCCTCCCATAGGAACAACATTCTCTTATCCTGGCATTGTTTAAGAATTAACATTATGTGGTCCCAGACTCTTTTGGCCAGTTCTCTAGTATACCTGTTATTTCATATGTCTTCCTGACATTTCTGGATATGTGTCTGGAGCATTCTACTAGTTCTAATCTAATTGATTATTGCCCTCTTCTAGAGATGGTGTTGTAAATGTATGGCATATGCCCTCAATTTTTCCAGCAAGTCAACTTTATCTCTGTCATTACATAAAAGCCTATGTAAGGTAGGTTGGGGCCAGTGGGATGATAAACCTAAATTTTCTGAATGCATGTATGACAGCTAATGATTACATTACTGGTATACCAGTAAATTAGGAAAATTATATCCCAATAAATTTACCGGTAATTAAATTTTTTATTGGTATTTCGGTAGAAGAACCTCTTAATTAACCTAATATTTATTTTTTTTAAAAATTCATACTGAAAATATCTGTGAAAAGAAGATTTCCCTTTTCTCTCATCCCATACCATAGCAAGAAAACAGTGCAGGTAGTGATGGGTCATTCAATTTGTAATTTAAGGTTACTAAAAATAATTTTTTAGTCTGTTTATAACTTGATTCCCTGTATTATACTCCAAAAACGAGTCTTGTTTTTGCTTTCGAAATAACTGTGGTGCAAAAGTGTCTTGATTTAAAATAGTTCATAAATATGTGCTGACTGAAAACACGACTTACATAGTAAGTAATATTCTTTTCAGTTTCTTTACAAACATTATCAATGTTTGTCATAATGGAACAATAATCATAATTAAACTGGATTAAGTGCAAGACTCTAGAAGTATGTTTTTAACTTTGCATGTTTCTTGTTCATTGGAGTGTGCTTTAGTGATGCAAGAGTCAGATTTCGTAAAATTCATATATTGGAATCTTTATTGTGAGATTAATTGAAACAGAAACAAAAGAATGCATTAATAAAAATATAAAGATAGTTATAGATAAAAACAAAAAGATAAATAAAAATAGAAAATACCATTTACACTAATACAGTATGTTTCACGTTTATTGTCGTAATAAGTAAAAATTCATCATGGGATTACTTCAAATGCACAAGAGAAAGAGATGATGGAGTGTGCAAACTGTGCTTTGAAACAATCAAAGCAGTTGGAGGAAATACTAGTGGACTGCAAGTCACCTTGTACGATGTCATGATATAAACTTATTAAAAAGAAAATCTGAAGAGACAGCCAGAAACAGTCCACAAAGTGAATCTAATAAAAAAAAATAACAACGTTTTCAAGAAAGAAATTGAAAAGTCTTTGCTTGCAGTATTATCTCATATGGCTTCAGTTGACAGACTGCCATTCTTCAAATTTTGCACATCGAAAGACATAAGATGAACTTTTCTCTGCGAATATGCGAATCTATCTAAATCTCCTCATTCGATTAAAAAGTTGATCACTGAATTCGGAAAAAAATTCAGAATGAGATTATTAAAGATATATTGGAGCGAAAAGTTTGAGGAGAATCTTTCAGTATATCTTGTGATGAATGGACATCATGTAACAACCGTTGATATATGAATGTTAATCTCTATGCAAGTAACAAATTTTGGGATCTGGTTTGATTCGCCCACATGGATCTATGGGTGCTAAAAAATGTGTTGAACTTTTAAATGTCAGATTAAAACAATCAATGTTGATTATAACAACCTAACTTCAATTGTCACGGACGGAGCTGTAGTGATGAAAAAAGTGTCAAGATTAGTCAATGTAAACATCCAAGTGAGCATTACTCACAGCTTACACTTAGCAGTAGCGAAAGTTCTTTACAAAAAAGGCCATGTTAAAAACAGTACTGAACCCATACATTCGGAAATTAATGATGAAGATTCCAAAATCTCAGACAATGAATCTGATGATGGAGATTTGAAATGATACAGGAAAGCCCTGATGACATTAAGTTTCACAGGAATGTTTTCCAAGATAAAACTTTGAATCTTTTAATTAAGAAAATACAAAATGTAGTCAAAATTTTTCGAAAATCAACACTCAAAAATGACATTCTACAGAAGCATATTAAAGATGAATTAGGAAAAGAATTATCTCTACTATTAAACTCAAAAACATGTTGGAGCAGTATGTTGACCATGCTGGAATGTTTTTCAGAAGTCCAAAATTCTGTCAGAAAATGTCTTTGTGTTGCAAAAACACAAATTTGTATGTTGCAGATCTAATGTTAGAATTTCTGATAGAAGAACTATCAAAGCAGGATTTCTTTCTGTGTAACGAACTAAAAAAATAAATTATTTTTCATGTGAAAGAAAGAAGAACTATTTACTCTGATATTTTAATGTATCTGCATAATCCAGAAAAATTGAACAAATATAAGTCACAAGAAATATCCAATAATGTTAGGAAAATACAATTTTAAACGGGATTATAGAGATAATCAAGTACTTATCAGAAAATGAAAATGAATCAAGACTTGAGGATGTCACTGAAATTAGTTCAGATTCAGATTCTGATGAGAGGTGTTCATTGCTTACAACACCATCAACTTCTCACATCGACATGAGAACAAAGTGCACAATAGAAAAGTCAAATTTAACAATGAAAGAGAAATTGGATTTATTCATTAAACATAAAACGAGCATAGACACTGATAACAGTAATATATGTAAATTTAAAAGTGTGAAAGATATAATTAAAAAAGAAATGAATTATTTTGTAGAGCTTAAAAAGATTTTCAATGCTCTAATGACAGTATGTCCAACTAGTATTGATTCCGAGAGAGCTTTTTCTAATGCAGCTGCCATATGTACAAAAATTAGATCTAGATTAGACAATGAGAGCCTAAATGTATTATGTTTTTTAACAGCCTACTTTCAAAATAAAGAAAAACATAATTAATAATCAGCATTATTTCAATGTCTGTTATATCATAATAATTGCTATTACAAGAATGTTGTTTGTCTAAACTGATAAAACACTTGAAAATAAACTGTTGTTCAATAATTCTCTCAGTAATTCAGTTTAGTTTTAAATCATTTGTCAATACGAATTTACCAGTAAATTACTGATAAATTGGTAATTCCAAATATAATTACTGAATTACCAGTAATGTAATACCCAGTAAATTTGCAAACACAAATGACAGCTAACAACAACCCTAAGTATTGTATTGCAGACTGCATGTAGATAAGGTCCTTTTTTTGTGTTCAGAAGGAATAGTGGAAAGTGCTCTTTTTATGTGGCTAACAACGTATTTGAATTCTGCAGATGTATAGCCTGCATTACATATTATAACTGATAATAACTGAAACTCATTGTCAAATGCTGCCTGACTAGAGAAGAAGACAAATTCCCAGTGTATGAGAGCCATTATGATAGAATGTATGCACTGGAGGGGTTGATGAAATTATATGGGGCAAGGCACTGAATTTATGGAATACAGAAAACACAATTTCACATGGTGATTTGTATATATGTAGATCCAAGAACAATATTTTAGCATTAACTTCATAATGTGTGGTTAATGAATTAGAAGAGTAAACCAAGAACAACATTTCTATAAATATTAATAGTTCTTCCTCTGAGCTTTCCCAAACAATTAAGACATCATCTACATATCATATGTAAAGGAGAGGGTATTGCATAGCAAGTGAAAATTTAAAATGTTTGTTTCAATGTTCAGCTAGTGTGGCAGAGAGAGGTGAGCCCATTGGTATGCCTTGCTTTTGGATGTAGATGTTGCTGTCAAAATGAAAGTAATTATTTTCAGCAATGAATAGCAGTGCCTCATACAAATCAAACTTGTGGAAGCAAGAAATTCTTCCTTAATAAGCATGGTGTTCACTAGCACAATAACTTTGAACTGCAGTACCAAAGGATACAATGATGCTACATTGATTTTGTAAAAACAATATGCTTGCATGAGGAGTGGTGCAAGAGTGGCAGTATGAATTGATCTTGCTTCAAATACAGAAGTTATCACAAAATGTGACATATGAAGAAGGGAGAGAGCTAAGTCTTTCAGCAAACACCTTCTCCAATTAATATGTTGGATGTGAGTGCTTGTTGACCAGAAGTTGTAGAGGCTATGTGGGTTAATGTGTTTTGATCTTAAGAATAGCCTGAGACACACCACATTTTTAGGAGGAGAAAGCAGTCTTGTTAAGGAAGATAGAACACCCAATAATGCCATCACCTTTTGCGCTCTTCTTAGAATTGTTAGTGTTGGATCTTCATTTAGTAGAACCAATCCGGATTGTAGACGGAAGTCATTATTTTTACTCATCACATACTTCTGTTCTTTGTCCAAGATCAACAACTCATCTATATTATTCAGAAAATGTCTGATATACCAACTATTTTTAAAAAACGTCACAGGCACATGTGGGGGTCTTTGGGCAGTAAATTTTTGTGAATAGTGAAAGCTCCAATATGGATTACAGTTTGGCCTGTTGAGTAAGTGTTATGATTGCCATGATGGAAGAGATTAGTTGTCTATAGTCTCTCCTTGAAACTGGGATGAATTTTGGCCCAAGCTGAAGAATATGATAAACTGTGTTTGGAACTGCAATGTTTGCATAGTTGTAGTACATAACTGCCTCTGAGATTTTATGAATTGCTGGGAAAATTGTAGCAAGCATCTGAATTTTCTGTTTAGCTTTCTTCTTGTGTGGAACAATGTTCTATGAGTGATGGAGTGAATCTTTTCCAGTTGAATATACAGGATCATTGGCTCACATACTTCATGAAGCACAAATGTGCAACATACATTTTGTTCAGCATCAACAATTGATCTTCTTTTGTCTCTAATTAGTTTGGCTAAGAGTTTCCATTCTACCTGTGGTGGCATGAATCATATACAAAATAGAAACAAATTATATTTCAGTGAAATACATTTAGGAACGACTCCATATTATTGCCATTGTAGCAGGAACCAGAGTTGTGCCTATTGTTTTAGCCACTGTTCATTGAATTTTAGCAGTGTAAAGAAATTCTTCCTCACAGTCACTTCAAAAAAAGCATGTTGCTATGACAGCCATCACAATACAATCTAACAAAATTGCTTTGAATAAAGTTAAAAACAAGCTCTATTATTGATATATAGCCATCTTATGGAAAAACTGAACAACTTTTCGGTCAATCCCATAGATACACTCATTTACTGTATATTCAAAGAACATTCTTTAAATATATACATAAATACAGATACATAAAAATATACTTCTATAATCTTATAACTAGGTTCTTTAAAATTATATTTTTGTAAGTTCTACAAAAATTTTACAAAAATCAATACATACTTCTACAGGAGTTATTGCTTTTCCACAAGCAGCACATTTTGGAGCAAACATCCTAAAATTAAATGAAAATTTCAAATATTTAAAATTCTCATAAATAATTTTAATAAACATTATCTTTTTATTAAAAATCAATAATATACTTGTGATAATCATTGACACAATAAACTTTATTATCCATGTCAATTGTGAAAGGTACACCATCAAGACATTCATTGCACATGCAACAGCGAAAGCAACCTGGATGGTATGATTTACCCATTGCTTGTAATATCTGAGAAGAAAAAATTATTATTAATTAATCATTTAATATTCATCTTATTGTTTCAGTTTAGTTTTTTTAAATATTTAAACTTTTCCAAATTTCTCTGTGATACAATTACAATTTATGATTCAAAATTTTTCCAACATATATTTATATAAACTTTTTAAATTATTGTAATTTCTTGTGTGAATAAAGTCAATTTGACTATCCAAAAATGAGTATAGATTATCTTTTGATTTTAAATTACAGTCATTAACTTAAGTTTAGCCAAAGAAAAAGCTGTTAAGAGGATGCATAAATATTGTGAAAAATCTTTTATGTGCCATACATATTCATCTGCCTTTATGTGATTTTTCAGAAACCACTAAAGACACATATACCTATCCTTTATCTTGGTACATGACAACTTGGTAATGGTCAATCTAATAATACCAACTCAGTAACTGTCAACTCAGCAATAGTCAACTTGGCAACAAAAGTTATTTTGAAGATTATAACAGAATATTTTTAATCCAACACCATCCAACAGCAGAGAGAAACTTTTTCAAGCTTGGATGTTCAGACATTAGTAGTCTTGTATCTTTTTATTCAATGATAATTTCAGTCACATTTATAAAAATAAATTTTATTAATTTATCAAGTTATTTTACCAGAGTGCAAGGAATAATATTAATATTTGTTGCACTATTGCAATACTGTTAATACAATACTACATTATTGCATTAGAAATTTACAAACCAATATTTTATATATCTTTGCAATCATTGCAAATTCTGCATTTGAAAGGAACAAACAAAGTGGAAATGTTCATATTTCAACGTTGTCTTGACCAATGCTTGCATACATCTTAACACTTAAAATTTCACTTTTATATTTCAATTTTACTCTACTTATATTTTTACATATTTTGTTCCTCTTTCTATTAATCCATACTAGGTAGCCTAAAAGTTTAATTCATGTTAATTTGCTTAAAATTAAAATTTAAAAAATTTTTTAAAAGCAAGCAAATTTATAAAACAAAAATTAATGAAATTACTAAAAAAATTAAAATAAATTTAAATTTGATATTCTTTTGTGTGAAACAATACTAACAATTTCTGAAGTTAGTTAAGTTGCAAAATAAAAAAGAGTTGCAATTAATTAAAAAGATTGTAATTAAGGGTTTAAAAAATGCAGGTAAAATTAAATAGATAATAATAAATAAATATTTATTAAAAATAATTATAAAAACTAAAACTAAATTAATACTAAATAAATTAAACCAAAAATTAATTAAAACTAAAAATTTAAAAATAACAATTAAAACTTTTGCCTTTACACCAAAACCAAAATTAAAAATAAAATCAAAACTAATTAAAATCAAACCAATTGAAAATGAAAACATTTTAAAAAACTGTGTAAAAGCAGTTTTGAAATTTTCAAATTATAAATAAAATTATTTTTAAATTTACTGCTGTGCATTTAGAGTTAACCCTCCATTACAAATCTCTTAATTACAGTGTAGAATGTTGATAAAGCATGATAATGTGAAAAATGTATCTGTAATCTCTATGTACAATTTAGTCTCTATGGGGTGACACCACAATGAGATCTCGCACCACCTCAAATCTTCTTAGGGCAGCCTCTGGTTCGGCCTGTGAAAAAAGTTTTCTTTCCAATTCGGCCCGGGGGCAAAAACTGTTGGCCACCCCTGGTCTAGGGTCCATTCATATCATTTATTTGATAAGCAAGTAAAAACCGTAGACTTCTCTAAATGCATTTTTAATATCACAATTACATTCCGAATTGCTAGCCACGATATAAGGGCTACAATTAAAAATAAAATAATAAAAACTTACTTGGTGAAATAAAATGTGTGGTGGATGTACCAGTACATACCTGGTACAAAATATTCTTTAATTGTATGAACATACTTTTAAATAAAATTATAATTAAATATAGCTTTGTAAAGAAACGTACTGTACATAAAAATATAAAATATTCTTTACTTTTTAAATCTTAAAACAATGCACTTAGTCAAATAGTCCCTACAAGTGGCTAATGGATGGAATCGAAGATGGTTGCAAAGCGTGCATACATGCGGACTGCCAAATCCCCAGGGTGCCAATACCAGTCAATGTCAAATACCTCTTTTGTTACATTACTAGTATATCTCAAAGGACGTGACAGGGCTGTTGTAGATTTTAAACGTTTCTCACCATAGCTATAAAAATCTAAATATGTTAAACTTACTGTAATAGTCATTTGTTTTCTAACTACAGGTAACCCCCGTATAACATGGCACTTCTATAGCATGGATTCGCTCTAACACGGTTCGAGAATTGGTACCATCCCCCGTATAACACGGTACTTTTATAGCACGGATTCACTCTGACACGGTTCGAGAATTGGGTAAAACCCTCGTACAACAGGAAATGTAATAAATTTTTACATACTTAA
>NW_019384455.1:778167-798569 GCF_000671375.1 Centruroides sculpturatus
GAGAGACTCTATGTGGTGATTTCTTGTAACCGTGAACGAATCAAAAGACGAGATAAGATTAACGAGAACATTTATTAGCTTACATACATCTGACTTGGATTTTACACAAATTGAGAAATTATACCCCGACTTACGCGGTTATCTGGCTTTTTGGATGCTGACAATACAGCGCTTCCACTCCGCCACTAATGTTCGAATATACAATAGCAATCTTATCTTTTTTTTTCACATGTAGTATAGAAATTTGTAATAAGATACATAATGCAGTTATAATAAAATATTGTGCGATTATTTTCATATAATTAAAATTAATATGTATTTATTTTTTAGAAAATACAAGGGAAGTGGCACATGCACCGCTTCCAATGACATTACATGATTACTTGCCAAAAATCATCAGTCCTAATAATGATCTTTCAAAATTTTTACTTGTTTTTACAGAAAACAATCCAAACTAAAGATTCAGCAAAAATTTTTAACATTTTCTTTAATATTTCAAGAAATTATTAATTTTTAAAGTAAAATAATTTAAAATAAAGTAATTTTTGATTGAAGAGGGATAAATAATTAATTTTTTAATTAAAAAATTTTACGCAATTGTTTAAAGCAAAGAAAACCTTCTAGAAAGATAAAAATTTTACAGGTGGAAGTAATTAGATGCCAGATGTTCACTCTTGTTTTACAAGTCAGAAATCTTTCTCTTTTTTTATTTACTTTTAGAATGGGCATGGCACAGATACTATTTTTTTGGAAAAAGTCATATTTTATTTAAACACTATAGACAAACAAAGTAATTTAAAAAAATTTTTTTTAAACATAGTAACTGATGATATGACTTACATACTGGAATTTGGGAGATATGTGTACAGTACATGGGATAATGTTTTCCTATCAAATTTGATTTTTACATATATCATTTCTCTTGTAATAACTATTGAAATGAAAATAAACAAGTAGAGTGGAATGTCAGTCTAACAAAATTGAGGGGACCATTGAAATATTTTTGTTATACTGTAATACAGTAAAAAAATGCAAGGATAAAAGAAATTTCGCTTACATTTTGTAGCAAGGTTTTTAAAAATGCAATTTATATATTAATTTTTACATGGAATCAAATTTCACATTTTTAGAATGTAAGTTACATTCTGAAAATTAGATACAGAATAAAAATTAATCTGTAATAAAAAAGTATAAAAAAATATCTTGAGCAAACAACTAAAATAATGATATAATAATACTGAATAGTATGAATCTTGTCTCTTTAATTGTTATTTCTGCTTGAAGCTATTATTTTTTGCTAAAAGAAGTCTAATTTTTGTTTTTTTAATCAAAGTTTTTTCAAAAAATTCAGTATTGTGGTACAGTATTCCAGTAAGACATCAGACACATCTTGTTTAATTCCTTTTTGCATGTTATATCATAATTTATTATTTTCTTGCAAAGAAAACTGCTTTCATTTTTTTCCTCTAAAAATTTTTTTTTCTCATAAACTTAAAAATAAATAAACTGTAGAGCAATAGCATCAAAACAAAACCATAATTAAAGATTAAAATTAGTGTTGCCAGTTGAACTAGACATTAAAATTAATGTTGCTAGACTGTTTAACGTAATATTCACCATTTACTAATAATTAATGATTTATGCATTTATAAGACAATTCTTATAATGAGTCAATTCTTTCGTAATGGACTGAATATTTATTATGTTTAACAAATACCATTATAATGAAAATTCAGTTTAACTGAAACATTTTTGCACTAAACTGAATAGGAAATTGGTGAGGGATTCGAGATATACAGGTAGCCCTCAGTTTACGCTGGCTCAATTTACGCAGAGTTACAATAACACCGCTATGCAATTCACCATTTTATGGCGTAATTCTCCGATTTTCCCTATGCCAGACTTATTTTCATTTCAGTGTTGATGTATTTACTGAGCCGCAACATTGTACATTCATTAAAACAAAGATTTTTATTGAATATATTCATTTTTTCTGTTTAATATTATTGGGTATGTATACATTTGCATTAAATTAATATTAAAATACTAAATGTTTAGATTCCCACAAGTCAAGTTATTAAATTTAATAGTCCAATAAATGTTGTCTGAATCCAGAGCCCTAATGAATGCAAATAGTTCGTATCCCGTATCAATTCATTCAGGAAAACACCTTACAACGCAGTAGCACTTCCAGCAATCACAAATTATCGTTAGTGAGACGAAATCTACTTCTCGTTGGCCAGAGAATACCTTCTTATTGGCCAGATGATATCTACTTCTTTCAGTCAGACAATATCTAACTCTCCTTAGCGAGACAAAACCAACTTCAATTTTTCTGCCCAAACTGACCTTATATATGCGCTACGGTGGGCAGCAGTTAACCAATCAGTGTCTCCGATCATCTGTAGATCTATTTCGGGTAGCGTATCCTTTCAACTATGGAAAGTTTGATGGATGAACTTTGTGAGTTAGATGATGATTGGGAGCAAAGTGCAAATGCAAAAAAGATCATCATCACATCCATTCAACCATATTCTGAAATTATTAATGAAAGAAAACAAAAATCTAAACAATTACAAATGGATACTTTTTTCAAAAAATGTAAGAGATTCGAAACTTTGAAATATCATTTGTTTTTCTTAAGATTTTTTAATAACAGCATTTTATTTTATTTTATCATAAAACACATTTTTAAAAATTAAATTTATAATATATGTATTTTGTGTCATATTGTATTAATAAACAAAATTATTTGATTATTTTTCACTTATGTAGAACCTAACCCCAGTGCTTTTATTGGGAAAAAAAAAAAAATATGGAATGCTCATCTCATTACTAAAAATATATTACATGCATCTTACACAAGATTCGGCACACAAGCAGGAGCAGCACTGTCTTAATAATTTTGTTGCCAATCTTCTATGCTCAACGCGGACCAAACATCAAATTTTCAAAAATTCTCTTAAAACTTTTAAAATATATCGAAAAAAGGTGATGGAATGCCGTTCCATTGCGTTCTATGACAAAAAAAGCCCTGCCTAACCCTATGCCTCACTGTAAATATGGGTTCATTTTACACTGATTCAATTTGCATTAGCTTTTGTAGGAATGGAACTGCGGCATAAACCGAGGGCTACCTGTAGTTGTTATACTGACATTTCACCATTTTACCATATAAATGTTTTATAAAAATGGTAAAAATTATTTAATTTTCATTTTTAGTAATTTTGTCACTGAAGTTAATTTAAAATCATAAAATATTTTATATATATATATAATATNGAAAATAATACAATAATAAACTTACACATAAATTATGTGATTAACATTATACAATCTTATTTATTGCAACAACTTAAACTGTTATGGCACTTTGAATTTCACAAGAGTTCCTTGCTTTTACAACTGTATTTATTCATGGAACACTTCTTTTTGCAATGACAGCGTGCATAGCCTTGCCCTCCACTTTTTGAATTAGCTGCAGCTGCTTCTCTCAGTGATATTTCTTGAGAAGAAATCTTTCCTATAGAAAATTTTCTTTACAAATTACGAACTGATGGGTATAAAGCTGCTTGAGGGTACCATTTTTGTTTGCTAATTTATAAAAGTCAGAGTCTTCTATTCCAACAACAACTGCCAACACATTTTGGGCATCTGTATGGCCTTGGTCGACATCGGGACTTGTATTCATATGGTATCACCAATTTGAGCAGAAGGAAATTTTCTTTTTGAGGTTCATAACATTTTCATTACTTGCAGAAGATTCTCTTTCGCAGCCACTCTTTTTATAGAAATAACTTCCTGTTGTTCAGTCAGGGCTTGATATGAAGATGTGGTGGGCTGCAGCTCCTCTTCAATATTTTCCTTTGGAATATGGTATTTGTTATGGCCACTGCTCAATTTTCTTCAAAAGTATTAACAATTTCTTCGACCTCCACCAAGGTTTATCTGTGCTTATTTACATACACCATCAATTGTTTGAATGTATAATAATATAACCAAATATTTGATCTTTCACTGACATATTTTATGTGTGTCGACATTCACCGGAGAATATCAACATTCTCTAATTTCAGTCTTTCATAGTAACATATATATAAATTATTTAATATTACATTGACATATAATAGTTTATTTTGTATAATTTTTATTAAATTATTAATTTAAATTAATATTATTGGGCTGCAATTTGAAAAAATTGTAGACCTATAAATTTCCATTGTCACCAGTTCATCCATATGTCTTTCCTTAATCTCAAGAATGGAGTTAGATAGATGAAATCCGAGACCAGATATGGAAACCTTAGGGGACAGGCGGTCCCGATTAACTATATACAAACTTCTGCTGCAAACTGGAAGTCACATTATTTCATTTCAAAACTTCCCCTGAAAGCAATTAATAGATGACTGGCACAACTCTATTGCTAAAGGAAAAGTATGATGTACATGGGTACACTACAGTACTAATTTGAGGTGGAGAGCATATATTTTAAATTTAATAAATTAAAGATTAAAAATTGCAGCCTGGCATTGTGATGATGTTACAATAAATAATTGCTTGTTTGAGTTTCAAAATTTACAAATAAATTATTTTATATATTTTATTTTTCTATGCTTTCATGTATGCATAGATATATTGTCTTATAAAAATACTGCAGAAATATTTGTTTACTGCAGATCCAAAATTTATTAAAATTTTTGATTTCTCTTATGATTAATGTTTTAACTAAATTGAACCTAACAAACATTAATTTTGAACCTTTTTTTAGTATTCTGGTTTTCAACAAACTGCTGAAAAATGTGCTGCTTGTGGTCACTTGATCATGGAAATGGTAAGGATTTTTAGATATTAAAAACATACATGTAAAATTATAAAATAGATATTTAGTCTTACTGTTTTAAAGATAATTTTTTTAATGGAAAAATAGATATTTTTATCAATTTAGAACTCTCCAAGTTAACAAAGCAGATCAAAATATCATTTTATTAAGAAATTTTACTTTGATATATGGCTTCATCTTAACTTAAGCATTCATATCAAACTGAATTTAGGTTTTAAATATTTTATTATTTATGTAAAATGCTTTTCTTTATTACTTTTCAAGCAAATGAGATAAAAATTATTTAATCTTGATAATATTGAAATCTAAACTCCTTGATAATTATAAATGAAAATTAGGAGAAAGTAGGGTAATATTGTTCACCTAAGAGAAAACTAAAATAACACACAAATTTATACAAACATCAAAACTTTATTAGTAAAATATAAGTTTGAAGTGTACTTTACAATTTTGTTTTATTTACTTTACATATAAGTTATTTTAAAAATTTTTATTAATCAATTTCTAATGCTATTCATTGCATGGGAATGCCCAGCCATGTAATGCTGAACAAAATGGATAAATTTGTTTGTAAAAGCTTGTTTGATTTTAATTTGTCTGTTTTATTTTGCATTAAGTATACCTGAAGATGTCTGTTATAAACAGATGAAAACGTTAGTATAAATATATTAATTTGAGATATGCTGGGGTGGATGTTTTGTCCATGTGAGAGAGTTTACAAATAATCCTTTTTTACAAAAATTCACATGATTGAACAATTATCATCACTATGGAAATCTTCTGGATTCAGTGGATGATGAGATTACAGAGTTGGCAACTGGCATTGAGTTCCACATGGTTTTTATGATGTCCACTCACATGGACCAAAGTGTTTCACTGATTTTTGTCCAGTATTGCTTCCTGGGCAGTCCAAATTTGGGAAGAAGGTTTCTTCTTCCAATAGCATGTGTCATTGTTGGAATGAGTTTAAAGAAAATTTTAACAGAAATCTATTAGCAGATATTCTGGGTAATGTTTGGATAATGGGTAATGTTCTTTGGATTTTGTTATGCAAGTTAATAAAACAATAAAGTTGAAAATTAAAGTTATTACTTTGTAAATATTTTGGACCTCAGACAAATAACAGATTTTTTCTGCATTTATAAATTTTTATCTTTCATTAGTTTAGTCTGTGATTCCATACATTGGATATTTCTCCTAAATCTTTTCATTAACTCTCCAGCAAATTAATACAGGAGATCCTCATTAATTCAAACTTGGATAGTTTGAAATCTCGTTAGTTCGTAACTTTACTAATTTTCCCAGTCAGGTATGTAGAGATTTACATGTTAAGGAATTTGGTTAGTTTGAAATATGGCTACTTTGGAATTCAAAATGAAAATTCAGTTTGAACTGTGATATGCATGTGTTTAAATCAAAATTTACATGCTTCCATGCTATAAGAGAACAATAGACCATGAACAACTCTAATCTGATCAATGTGGATTTGCTTTTATAGTAACACATTTTTGGTTGTCACCTTACCAAGGACTACTGTTTTTTCTCTTACCTCATAAAATACAGCTAGATGTTAGGGTTGCAACATTCAGCTACAAGTAGCTTATTGAGGCATTTGTAAGGCTCTACATCAAGGGTCGCCAAACTTTTTTGATTGTTGACCCCCTACAAGTTTTTGAAACCTCAAATCGACCCCCATCAAAAAGTTTGTGTTACATGCAAAACAAAGTTCTTATTATTTTAATACATTTCTTTTAATTTTGTATTTTTTTTTCATTTATTGTATATTTGTTAATAATAATTTTTGTAACTGACAATCAGTGAGATGGATAAGCTTGATCCTTAGCTCACCCTTATCCTTAGCTTAAGCTTGATAAGCAATCCCCCAATAATGTTATATTGACCCCTGGGAGTTGATATCGACCACTTTGGTGACCCCTGCTCTACATACTAGATTTGGATGACTTATGTTTTATGTCATGTTTTTGGACTGATTTAAAAATAATTTGGGCTACATTTTGAGAATTCTGCTTTACATTTTATAAAACTTATCTGGAAACCTGTGTGGTTCTCATCAGGTATGTGCTGTTTACCTGCAGTTTATTTCTATTATTATTATTATTAATTAACAAAAGTAGATTTCCTTATATGTAGCTGTATTTCATTTACTTAATAAATTACATCAGTTCATGTCATTTGGCATATTGTACAGAAATATATAAAACTCAGATAATTTGAAGTCACAATTATTTTGTTCCTTAAATTTTGAACTAATGAGGATTTCCTGTATATGGTTAACTTTCAGAGAGTCTCGTGGTTTCTACTGTGTCCAGTAGTCACATGGGGTCTATTAGACCCCATTTTCTGATCTGAAATTGTGGAAATATGGACATTACATCAAAAAAAATTTATCTTTTATTCCATCATTTATCCAGTTTCTAAACATGTAAAACACTTTTAGTTAAGAAATAATACAATTTTTAAAATTATTTGATGTAGTTTGATCCAAAACATTAAACATATATAAACATACAACTAGCTGTCTGAAGTGTTAAATTGCATCTACTGACTTCAATTAGCTACTGGATTAAAGATGAACATCACTGAGCCCAATATATTAATAATAAACCAAATGATTGCTGTAATTAATTGGGCTAATTAAGTGCTATTATTAATAATTAACTTATTAAGTAATTTGGTTCTAGAAGTAAGTGTTAGGCACCATCTGTTATTAAATTTAATAATTATAACATTTACTAATTAATTTAGAATATTCTAGAAGAAAAGAATTGGCCTGGAGCAGGACTTGGACCCACAACTCCCGCTTACTTTGCAGATGCATTGCCAGTTATGCTACCTGGACCCCGAGTGATTCTTCGCTTCCAGACATATTTAATTATCATATAACCATCCAGGTTACTCTTGGTGCCAACTGGGGATGACACCCTATATCCCCAATCAGCACTTAATTAGACTTATTAATTATGATGATTATTTTGAAGTTAAAGTGTCCATTTGAAACTCAATTGAAGAAAAGTTTATTGCTGTAATGGGAGACAAAAAATAGGAATCCAGAAAAAAGTCACAACACAAACACTGTACAAATATAGACATACATATATAGGGCAGTGAAGAGCTTGTATGGATCCCAAGGGTAGAGTGGGTTCCTTTTACTTTTTAGAAGGCTCAATTAGCAATTTTATTTTGAACTAATGAAATATGAAGAATGTTTCTTTATTGATAAAAAGCAGTCTTAAAAAATTTATTTTCTGTCAGTAAAAGTAGCTAATTTTATACTTTGAGAACCAACTATGGGTCCCAGAGAAAAAATTCTTGGACTTTGCTTTCATCACACACACACATTTATGTACATTCTTGGCCCTGTTTCTGCATTCCTCTTTGATAGGAAGGTAAATTGTTGATCATTTTTTTTCTTAAGGATAATGTCAATCAGTCTCAGAAGAGTAATGTATGGAAAAGATGGTAATTCTGTCATATAAAAAACATTTTAAGTTTTTTCAACTAAGTACATGTCAAATTTGAAGTTGCATATAAAGTTAGAGAGTTATATTGTAAGTTTCTGTGAAGGGCATGTTAATACATGACTATTTAACTAGTTTTTAAAATTAAAAATTTATCTAAACTAAAACAAATATTGCACCTCTTCATATAAATTATAAAAAACACAGATAAATTTTTAATTTTAAAAACTAGTTAAATAGTCATGTATTAACATGCCCTTCACAGAAACTTACAATATAACTCTCTAACTTTATATGCAACTTCAAATTTGACATGTACTTAGTTGAAAAAACTTAAAATGTTTTTTATATGACAGAATTACCATCTTTTCCATACATTACTCTTCTGAGACTGATTGACATTATCCTTAAGAAAAAAAATGATCAACAATTTACCTTCCTATCAAAGAGGAATGCAGAAACAGGGCCAAGAATGTACATAAATGTGTGTGTGTGATGAAAGCAAAGTCCAAGAATTTTTTCTCTGGGACCCATAGTTGGTTCTCAAAGTATAAAATTAGCTACTTTTACTGACAGAAAATAAATTTTTTAAGACTGCTTTTTATCAATAAAGAAACATTCTTCATATTTCATTAGTTCAAAATAAAATTGCTAATTGAGCCTTCTAAAAAGTAAAAGGAACCCACTCTACCCTTGGGATCCATACAAGCTCTTCACTGCCCTATATATGTATGTCTATATTTGTACAGTGTTTGTGTTGTGACTTTTTTCTGGATTCCTATTTTTTGTCTCCCATTACAGCAATAAACTTTTCTTCAATTGAGTTTCAAATGGACACTTTAACTTCAAAATAATCATCATAATTAATAAGTCTAATTAAGTGCTGATTGGGGATATAGGGTGTCATCCCCAGTTGGCACCAAGAGTAACCTGGATGGTTATATGATAATTAAATATGTCTGGAAGCGAAGAATCACTCGGGGTCCAGGTAGCATAACTGGCAATGCATCTGCAAAGTAAGCGGGAGTTGTGGGTCCAAGTCCTGCTCCAGGCCAATTCTTTTCTTCTAGAATATTCTAAATTAATTAGTAAATGTTATAATTATTAAATTTAATAACAGATGGTGCCTAACACTTACTTCTAGAACCAAATTACTTAATAAGTTAATTATTAATAATAGCACTTAATTAGCCCAATTAATTACAGCAATCATTTGGTTTATTATTAATATATTGGGCTCAGTGATGTTCATCTTTAATCCAGTAGCTAATTGAAGTCAGTAGATGCAATTTAACACTTCAGACAGCTAGTTGTATGTTTATATATGTTTAATGTTTTGGATCAAACTACATCAAATAATTTTAAAAATTGTATTATTTCTTAACTAAAAGTGTTTTACATGTTTAGAAACTGGATAAATGATGGAATAAAAGATAAATTTTTTTTGATGTAATGTCCATATTTCCACAATTTCAGATCAGAAAATGGGGTCTAATAGACCCCATGTGACTACTGGACACAGTAGAAACCACGAGACTCTCTGAAAGTTAACCATATACAGGAAATCCTCATTAGTTCAAAATTTAAGGAACAAAATAATTGTGACTTCAAATTATCTGAGTTTTATATATTTCTGTACAATATGCCAAATGACATGAACTGATGTAATTTATTAAGTAAATGAAATACAGCTACATATAAGGAAATCTACTTTTGTTAATTAATAATAATAATAATAGAAATAAACTGCAGGTAAACAGCACATACCTGATGAGAACCACACAGGTTTCCAGATAAGTTTTATAAAATGTAAAGCAGAATTCTCAAAATGTAGCCCAAATTATTTTTAAATCAGTCCAAAAACATGACATAAAACATAAGTCATCCAAATCTAGTATGTAGAGCAGGGGTCACCAAAGTGGTCGATATCAACTCCCAGGGGTCAATATAACATTATTGGGGGATTGCTTATCAAGCTTAAGCTAAGGATAAGGGTGAGCTAAGGATCAAGCTTATCCATCTCACTGATTGTCAGTTACAAAAATTATTATTAACAAATATACAATAAATGAAAAAAAAATACAAAATTAAAAGAAATGTATTAAAATAATAAGAACTTTGTTTTGCATGTAACACAAACTTTTTGATGGGGGTCGATTTGAGGTTTCAAAAACTTGTAGGGGGTCAACAATCAAAAAAGTTTGGCGACCCTTGATGTAGAGCCTTACAAATGCCTCAATAAGCTACTTGTAGCTGAATGTTGCAACCCTAACATCTAGCTGTATTTTATGAGGTAAGAGAAAAAACAGTAGTCCTTGGTAAGGTGACAACCAAAAATGTGTTACTATAAAAGCAAATCCACATTGATCAGATTAGAGTTGTTCATGGTCTATTGTTCTCTTATAGCATGGAAGCATGTAAATTTTGATTTAAACACATGCATATCACAGTTCAAACTGAATTTTCATTTTGAATTCCAAAGTAGCCATATTTCAAACTAACCAAATTCCTTAACATGTAAATCTCTACATACCTGACTGGGAAAATTAGTAAAGTTACGAACTAACGAGATTTCAAACTATCCAAGTTTGAATTAATGAGGATCTCCTGTATTAATTTGCTGGAGAGTTAATGAAAAGATTTAGGAGAAATATCCAATGTATGGAATCACAGACTAAACTAATGAAAGATAAAAATTTATAAATGCAGAAAAAATCTGTTATTTGTCTGAGGTCCAAAATATTTACAAAGTAATAACTTTAATTTTCAACTTTATTGTTTTATTAACTTGCATAACAAAATCCAAAGAACATTACCCATTATCCAAACATTACCCAGAATATCTGCTAATAGATTTCTGTTAAAATTTTCTTTAAACTCATTCCAACAATGACACATGCTATTGGAAGAAGAAACCTTCTTCCCAAATTTGGACTGCCCAGGAAGCAATACTGGACAAAAATCAGTGAAACACTTTGGTCCATGTGAGTGGACATCATAAAAACCATGTGGAACTCAATGCCAGTTGCCAACTCTGTAATCTCATCATCCACTGAATCCAGAAGATTTCCATAGTGATGATAATTGTTCAATCATGTGAATTTTTGTAAAAAAGGATTATTTGTAAACTCTCTCACATGGACAAAACATCCACCCCAGCATATCTCAAATTAATATATTTATACTAACGTTTTCATCTGTTTATAACAGACATCTTCAGGTATACTTAATGCAAAATAAAACAGACAAATTAAAATCAAACAAGCTTTTACAAACAAATTTATCCATTTTGTTCAGCATTACATGGCTGGGCATTCCCATGCAATGAATAGCATTAGAAATTGATTAATAAAAATTTTTAAAATAACTTATATGTAAAGTAAATAAAACAAAATTGTAAAGTACACTTCAAACTTATATTTTACTAATAAAGTTTTGATGTTTGTATAAATTTGTGTGTTATTTTAGTTTTCTCTTAGGTGAACAATATTACCCTACTTTCTCCTAATTTTCATTTATAATTATCAAGGAGTTTAGATTTCAATATTATCAAGATTAAATAATTTTTATCTCATTTGCTTGAAAAGTAATAAAGAAAAGCATTTTACATAAATAATAAAATATTTAAAACCTAAATTCAGTTTGATATGAATGCTTAAGTTAAGATGAAGCCATATATCAAAGTAAAATTTCTTAATAAAATGATATTTTGATCTGCTTTGTTAACTTGGAGAGTTCTAAATTGATAAAAATATCTATTTTTCCATTAAAAAAATTATCTTTAAAACAGTAAGACTAAATATCTATTTTATAATTTTACATGTATGTTTTTAATATCTAAAAATCCTTACCATTTCCATGATCAAGTGACCACAAGCAGCACATTTTTCAGCAGTTTGTTGAAAACCAGAATACTAAAAAAAGGTTCAAAATTAATGTTTGTTAGGTTCAATTTAGTTAAAACATTAATCATAAGAGAAATCAAAAATTTTAATAAATTTTGGATCTGCAGTAAACAAATATTTCTGCAGTATTTTTATAAGACAATATATCTATGCATACATGAAAGCATAGAAAAATAAAATATATAAAATAATTTATTTGTAAATTTTGAAACTCAAACAAGCAATTATTTATTGTAACATCATCACAATGCCAGGCTGCAATTTTTAATCTTTAATTTATTAAATTTAAAATATATGCTCTCCACCTCAAATTAGTACTGTAGTGTACCCATGTACATCATACTTTTCCTTTAGCAATAGAGTTGTGCCAGTCATCTATTAATTGCTTTCAGGGGAAGTTTTGAAATGAAATAATGTGACTTCCAGTTTGCAGCAGAAGTTTGTATATAGTTAATCGGGACCGCCTGTCCCCTAAGGTTTCCATATCTGGTCTCGGATTTCATCTATCTAACTCCATTCTTGAGATTAAGGAAAGACATATGGATGAACTGGTGACAATGGAAATTTATAGGTCTACAATTTTTTCAAATTGCAGCCCAATAATATTAATTTAAATTAATAATTTAATAAAAATTATACAAAATAAACTATTATATGTCAATGTAATATTAAATAATTTATATATATGTTACTATGAAAGACTGAAATTAGAGAATGTTGATATTCTCCGGTGAATGTCGACACACATAAAATATGTCAGTGAAAGATCAAATATTTGGTTATATTATTATACATTCAAACAATTGATGGTGTATGTAAATAAGCACAGATAAACCTTGGTGGAGGTCGAAGAAATTGTTAATACTTTTGAAGAAAATTGAGCAGTGGCCATAACAAATACCATATTCCAAAGGAAAATATTGAAGAGGAGCTGCAGCCCACCACATCTTCATATCAAGCCCTGACTGAACAACAGGAAGTTATTTCTATAAAAAGAGTGGCTGCGAAAGAGAATCTTCTGCAAGTAATGAAAATGTTATGAACCTCAAAAAGAAAATTTCCTTCTGCTCAAATTGGTGATACCATATGAATACAAGTCCCGATGTCGACCAAGGCCATACAGATGCCCAAAATGTGTTGGCAGTTGTTGTTGGAATAGAAGACTCTGACTTTTATAAATTAGCAAACAAAAATGGTACCCTCAAGCAGCTTTATACCCATCAGTTCGTAATTTGTAAAGAAAATTTTCTATAGGAAAGATTTCTTCTCAAGAAATATCACTGAGAGAAGCAGCTGCAGCTAATTCAAAAAGTGGAGGGCAAGGCTATGCACGCTGTCATTGCAAAAAGAAGTGTTCCATGAATAAATACAGTTGTAAAAGCAAGGAACTCTTGTGAAATTCAAAGTGCCATAACAGTTTAAGTTGTTGCAATAAATAAGATTGTATAATGTTAATCACATAATTTATGTGTAAGTTTATTATTGTATTATTTTCTTTAACGATTTAGAATGTACTGTTCATTTTAGGTTCAACAGTTTATTTACATGTGCTGTTACTTAAGCTTTCTCTCCTATTTTGACATATTAAAAAAGTTGCATTTTTGTCTTAAAGTAATAAAAATATTTTTAATTAAATTGCCTCAATGTCCTTTTTTCCTTATTAATATGTAAATTTTTCGACTATAAATTCGACTTTCATCTATTATCAGGACTTATTATACTGGTTTTACAGATAATATTACAAAGATTAACAGAAAACAATTTTTATTTTATTTCGTATACCTGTATACAAATACGAAATAAAATAAAAATTGTTTTCTGTTAATCTTTGTAATATTTGTAATATTATCTGTAAAACCAGTATAATAAGTCCTGATAATAGATGAAAGTCGAATTTATAGTTGAAAAATTTACATATTAATAAAAATATTTTTATTCAACATTCATCAATATTACACCGGCAAATATCAACATTCAGCATGAATGTCAACATTTGCTGGTGTAAGTGAGAAATAATGATATTTAGCAAATATTTCATACACACACGAAATGACTGTGTGAATGTTGACATTCACTGGAGAATGTTGCCATTTGCCAGCTATCGGTCATTCACAGTAACATATATAGATGTATATATCATTTCCTAAATTTTAGTTAGCTAATTAATTTTTAATATATGCGATGCTAATTTTTCTTTTAGTGACTTTAAAACATTCACCAAACAACAATCCCTGTTAAAATCTGACAATCATAATTCCTTAAATTACTAAGCTTATAATGCTTTATCATCATGATCTTGATATATCATCATGTCTAAACTGTTTCATTTTTCATAATGAAACATTAACTCAATATAATACAGGGCTGTAGTACTTATTGACAAACATTAACTCTTTTATTCCTAATTATTTAGTGAAAAAATCTTGTTATTAATTATTTTAGGTTATCAGTTCTATAACATATGTTATTTGAATTAAATTAATTAATTAATTTATTCTATTATTTAAAAGTTACACAAAAAACTGGATGAGATTATTATAAAAACATTCCAAAAACAAATAATCCAGCAAGAAGTAATTTATTTATTAGAAGAACAAACATTTTCAACTACAGTTGAACCCCGGTTAATGAATGTAATATGTTCCACGAGTCCGTTCATTAATTAATCAAAGCAATTTTTCTCATAGAAATTAATGCAACTACAATTAATCCGTTCTAGCCATCAGTATTTTTGTAATTTTATTAGTAAAATGGGTTTTCTTTGATTCTTTTCAAAAAAACGGGACGAACTTTTGCATCAACCTAATATAATTTAATATCCACATGTTAAAAGCGAAAACACTATTGTTAAGTCGGACCAAAGTTCAGGGAGAAGTAAGGAAAAAAACTGTACTGTAGTTGTCAAAACAAACACGACGCAAAAACGAATGACATAACAGATCAGGTGGATCAGGTGGAATGTCTGCGGGGAAGATGGAACTCTGACAGAAGTGGTCATAAACAGTCAATCTAGGTTAAATTTTCAGAAAAGGAGAACGATTTGACGGGTATAAAAACATCGCGTATGATCGTTAAAGTTCTAAAATGACAGATAGCAGAAACAATAGACTAAATTATGTGCGAAAGGCTTATAGGTTTATTAACAATCTCTGATCAGAGTCGATGAACAGGTGTCAAATAAACGCCTCAAAACAAACCTTTCTTGTGACCTGATCTGGTTTCGGTTTTCACATGGAGACAAAGAAGAAAACAATTGGGAAGCGAGGAATGGGACGCAGGACTAATCGTAAGGTGAGATTCAAGGAAGAAATACTATAAAAACCCCGAATCTCAAGGTCAAAATGCAGTTTACCTAAAAATTCTATGGCGATTAATCTGTGTCGTCTTCATCTGGATTAAGCCTGAAATCGTCGCAAACTGCTCAAGTCGTTGCAGCTCTGTCACCTACCATCGCTTCTGTGACCAAGCGAACCCATCTAGTCCATTCTGAGGCTATGACTGATCAGCTTGCACTATCGTAGGACCAGCGATACACCACGCCTCAGTGCCAGGAGAAAATACTGTAGATAAGCCATTTCCAACCACCTCAAATATGTAAACATCTTCCCGTTCTAATAAACAATTTTCACTGTAAAATACTTGTCATCTTTGTCTCCTCCACCACCACCAATGTACGAATGGACCATAGACCATCACCGACACACCATTAACTGATTCCCCCTAAAAGTCGGCAAGCTTACAAATTTGATACAAAAAGCCGTTAAGTTCGTTATCCAAGAACAAAATTTTTGCAAAATAAAAGTTCATTAATTGATTTGGTCGTTAACCAGGATGTTCGTTAACTGGGGTTCCACTGTATTTAACAGTCATCATCAGGTTTATAGAATTATATACAGAATGATATTTAAAAACAATTCTATAAACCTGATAATGACTGTTAAATAGTTGAAAATGTTTGTTCTTCTAATAAGTTAATTTCTTCTTGCTGGATTATTGTTTTTTGAGTGTTTTTATTGTTATTTAGTTTATAAAATGAAAGCAATTGCAGAAATTGTAACTAATCAGGATAACCACTTATTCCACACTAGCTAATATTTCCTGTGTAAGTAATAGTTGTTTACAGAATAATATTTTTTTTCTGAAATGGATGAATGTAAATCCATCTACTTGATTGAAATGTTAATTAAATAAAGTATTCATTTAATTGATTAAAAATGATCAGATATGTCATAAATAAAAGAAAGTTTATTTATAGATGTTCATATTATATATTAGAATTCTTATGAATGGAAACAATATACAGTAAATTAGATATTTGATTATAAGTATAAACTTTATGTTTAAGACTAGTGCTCTATTATTAATTATTAATTGACTACATTAATTTTGGTTGAATATGAAATTATACATATAAGTTATAATTTTTTATTAACAAATCAAACTTTTTTGTCTAGCATAAAGAATTTATTGAATAATATATTAGGTATATAAATAAAGTTGTTTAAGAGTTAAAATAGTTATGAAGTGAAATATCTATAGAATAAAAGTTGTTCTAGAAAAGATCATTTGAAATCAATTACAAATGATAAACAATTTTAAATGATAGGAATTATCATCAAATGATCTTGAAATGTTTTCACATTTTTAAAATCTTAACGTATGATTTTAATTGTCATGAATTATACATATAGTATCAATTCATGTCAATTGAAATCATATACATAAAAAAAGGAAATTATAAAGTGTAACTACACTTCTAAATTAAAAAATTAATATGCTAGACTTTTGCTAATCCAGCTGTCATTTCACAGAGGTGTGCCAGATTTGCAAGAGTGCTGAATTACTGAGAGTGTACAGGTCCGAAGCATGTCTAAAGGAAATAAATGATGATCTGTCACCCTTTGGTACCGATTCTCTTTGAAAGCTGGCAGGCAAATAACACAGTACACTGACATGTAATACATTAGACAAGTGTTTTTCAACCTTTTTCTCATTGTTAACCAATAATTATATGCAACTACAAGTTATCTTTATTTATTACTTATATATGCATATCTAGATTTACTATATGTAACAAAGTACATACAGTAATTCTAGATTACTATTTAAATGTCATTCATAATCAACTATGGCAGCATTGATACCATAGTGTAAGAACACAGGTGATACCATTTTCCATAATGAGAAATAATATTTTAAATTTAAATTACAACACTAACAAATGATAATTCTTGACAGTGTAAATTTTTAAGTTCATTATTAATGGGCCAGTAGATGAACCTCAGAAAATACCTTAGTGAAGTAAGAAAACTGGTAAAGTGTAAAAATTTAAATTTGTAATGAAAAATTAGGTAAATAAATGTGTGCATTGAAATTAGTTAATTAAAAGCAAAAATACCCAAATTAAGCAACATTTCCTATATTAGGTTATCCTTACCTTTTGTTTAACCCTTTCATGTCACTCCTATTATGTTACAAGAAAAAACATATTTAAAAACCATAGTAATAACTTGAGAGTAATCTCTGTATGCATAATCTGTTATAAGCAATAACTTTCATTTTTTAAATCCAAATATTGTTTGTTATATACAGGTTTGTTGTTGTTGAAAAAAAAATAACATTGTTTTTATGGGTGTTTCAATCATACTTTTAAAATTGGTTTGTTACAGCCAAGAGTTCATTAATACTTAAGAATGGCTTAGGAGGGTGGTAGAACATCTTAATTGGCTTCATACTTAAGAATAGCTGCCAGATGTTATTTATGACATCTGGCAGCCATTCTTAAGTAACAAAGCCCATTAAGATGTTCTATCACCCTACCTCTATCATACCCCACTGTGCAAGTTACACCAAACTTTCAGTGTATGTTACAAGGATTACTCACTTCTTTTTAACCTCTCATATCTTGTCTATGTTCTCTGTACATCTCATCAGAATTATTTCACACCCTACAGGTATTCTGTTATTAATTTTTAAAAAATTCCACCTCTTAATATATACTTAATTTTAGATTTAAGTTCACCTCTTTTTTATTTTAGCACATGTTATACTATCCTAATGTGTATATGTGTGGAGCCAAAAGAACTTTTAGCTCCTTTTTCCCTTTTCAACTACATGTATATCTTCTTACGAGTCATTTTGGTTTAACTGTCACTATCTCAGGTAATTAAGTTTTATTATATAAACCACTATACGCATATCCTAATTTTTTCAATGCATTCTGTAAATTTGTAAACCTGTAATAAATTTACTGATAAATATGTAATAATAGGTCTGAAGAAGGGCATTAAGCCTGAAATGAATATCCGTTCACACCAATAAAACAACCTTTTTCCTCTGAAAGTGTTCCTGTGTGATATGTTCTCAACGGCAATATTGTGCTAAGAAAATACATATAATAGAGAACAGCAAGCAACCAAGATATATATTCTTTTTGATTATTAAATATATATTTTTTAATTTCAACTCTATTATATGGAATCTAAAAGGATTTTTCCAACTTATTTTGGATTTGGCCAGATCTACAATGGAGACAGAAATTAGTGAGAAATGAAACTCAAAGTATCCAGGTCAATCCATCCCTAAAAATTTCTAAACTAACCTGGATTCAAACTCAGTCTTTCAGAGCAAGGCACATTACAAACTGCACTAATAATGAAATGTATGTTACTTTCTTTCATTTTCTCCATATTTTATCTATTTCAAAATATGTGCAACAAGAAACTGGTTTTCTCTTCTCAATATAAATAACCTGACAAACTTCAGCTCAGGCATTGATTAGCATTATGTAAATATGAATTAAAATATTTATTGCTGAAATTTACATTAGAAATCAAAATTATAACATTATCAAACTATTTAAATATAAATAAAATATAATTATTATTCTAAATCAATTAAATAACAAACATTATATGAAATAAAATATAAATTTCCAGTTTTGATTAAAAAAAAATACTCAAGGGTTTTGTTGAATTTATCAAAGATATGTGATATTAGCTGGTTTAAATTAATACAGTTTACAATATCTTAAAGATATTTGTTCTCAACATCAAATTTGCATACTAGATTGAAATCTAATACATTCAATACAATTTAACAACAAACAAATGATTATAATTCTATTCATTTATATATAAAAATTAACAGGTTAAAATAATTTATATTTTTCAATGAATTTAGTATTTTGAATAAACTGATCAAATTCAATTTCAGAAATTTGCATATCTTATATTTTTTAATTTTTATTAAATACTTCAAGAATATTGTCTTTAAAAAATAATTTAATGAGTATTTCACTGCAACTATCTAGCATAAAATAATCAATTTTAGCATATCCAACATTTGAAATTTGATTCTATTGGTAAAATTTTAAAATTTTTTACAATTTTTTTGTCTGATATATTAGTAAAAAATTTATCTTAACATTTTAAAAAGTACTTCATACTATACAAAAAGATACTGTTAAAACTAATAGTAAATTTAAATTATTTTATAACTAAGGGTAAATTTTAACTAAATTATTACTTCAAATGTAGAAAAATTCAGATTTTGGTGTGTTAGAATGCATAAATTGAAGAAAAAAAAAAGCAAGAAAAGCAAGGTGAAACTTAATTTTCAAATGTTTTTAATATATGCAATTCAAAAATTAAGTTTATTGCTTTCTTTTGTTTCATCAATTTATCTTCATTCTAACATACCAAAATTTGAATTTTCTCACATTTGATATACTCATTTAGTGTCTTATCTCTTCAAATCCTTGTCTTAGCTAATTATTATTTGTAAAAAAATTATTGTCAGATCTGTGTTTCATTTACAATATTTATCTATTGATTATTCTATATTAATGCATTTTTCTACATACTATTTATCATCTTTTAATGATTTATTTTAACTCATTAATGAAAATTTTTATTAATCATCATAAACAATTTCTTAATATGGAATATAATCCTTAATCAACATATGTACACATAAACATAAAACAGTTAATAATTAAAATTATTAATTAACTTGAACTTTAAAATTTAAATTAATAATAAATATAATAAATTTTTTACTAATTATAGACGCAAACTTCTTTCATAGTAAAAAAAAGGTCATGTTTTATTTTTTACTATTTATGACTTTTTATATTTTCAGTAAATAGTAGTATGATAATTATTATTTCTATATATA
>NW_019384455.1:798667-805484 GCF_000671375.1 Centruroides sculpturatus
TAATTTATTATATATATTATTATTTATTAATTCATGAAGAAATGAATTCTATCTCTTGAAACAATCTACTGTATATAAATAAAAAGAAATCAATTAATTAAATGAAACTAGATTTGTTTTGTTAGATAACAATATTAAAATGTCAATTGGCTGTTGGCTATGAACCAAAATAAGATATAAATTAACAAATTTTCTATTGCAGTACTTAATGTAATTTAAAATGCCAATCCTTATTTCCATTTATAATGTTGAACAATGAACAATCATTTTCTGTAGTTTACAAGGACTAGTTCATATGAAATATACAAAAAGATGCTATTCAACACCTTGACTATATAAAAACATACTCAAGGTGGATTGGATTCCTTGTCATCTTTGTCTATTCAAAGAACAGTCATTTTAAAATGTTTGTAATATTCTAGGAATTATATTAAAAAATATTTTTGTAGAGAATAATAACTGTTGCAATAATAATAGTCAGCAATAATTTTAAAATTATACAAAAAGATAAGAATAAGAAAAACAAATGCTTAGATATTCTATTTTATGATCAGAAATGTGATAATTTCATTCATCTTATAATAAAATTTGAGATTGGATCATGTTGATAGTGATAAAAAATTTTAGAGAATATGATAACAATAATTTTAAATTAAAAATTACAATATTATGTTTAATATTTTGAACAATACAATAAAAAGATTGACTAAATTAGAGAGATTCAAGCTTTTTGATACAGCATAATGTTAAAAATACTTTCAAATAATAATGTAATGAAAACTAATAAAAATAAAAATAATAACAAATTTAAGTGTTATTAAATCATAAGAAGTTATTTTGTCATGTTAAAAATGTTTGAATGAAATATTTACGTTTCTTTTTATCTACTTGCCTCATACTCAATAAACTAATTTCTATTTATTGATAATATAAATGTGGTTTATGCTATTTTATAAATTCAAGTTTTGTATTTGTATAATTTAATTCTGTATTCTTAGTTAATTACTATTGTACTTATTGTCCATGTTGATGTTTGTTGATTAGATTAATTTTCATTTATGATATTTCTGAAATTCTAAAATTGAGATCTTTCCCTGATAATATTTATCTTCTTACTAAACTAGATTTTTAAAAAGAGATTGTTGATTTTCATTTCTTATAAATTTTGTTTTTAGATTTAAAAAATTATTCAAATTAATTAATCCAATATTTGTTAAAATATACAGTATTCAAGTTTTTCATAATTAATCATTTTATCAAAATCTCCCTTGTTAAATTGAAGCAAAGAAAAATATATATATATATTCTAAACAGACCCATGTTGTAATCCCATGTATTTGCTATGTGTGGCAAACTTACTCTTGTAGAAAAAAACAAACTTTTAAAACAAAATGTAATTATCATACTTTAATTTATTCTGCCAAAGAAAACAAAACCAGCATATGACCTGATACAACAAATTTATTTTATTTTTCCAATGATGATATGCATTCTGAGTATCTTTACTTCTCTTCAGTTATCCATTTTTTAATATAGTTACATATATTTCTTTCAATGTCATTTCTCATAAACAAGTTTAATATCCAAACCAAGCATCTTAATAAAACTGATTTACCATTTCTTACAATATTATCCACAGTAAATATTGTCAGAAATGGTAAGTACAGCTATATTAATATGTCTAGTTTGGATATTAAGCTTCTTTATGAGAAATGTCATTGAAAGAAATATGTGTAACTATATTAAGAAATGGATAACTGAAGAGGAGTAAAGATACTCAGAATGCATATCATCATTGGAAAAATAAAATAAAATTGTTGTATCAGGTCATGTGCTGGTTCTGTTTTCTTTGTAAAAATAAATTAAAGAACACAATACAATTTGAACCTCACACCAAATATCACATAAAAAGAAAGTAAAAATATACACCGAGTGCAGCGTTAATAGTTTTTTATTTTTGCTAGTACTTTCAATGTACTTATGTTCATCATTTTGAGGCACATGAAATTAAAAAAAAAAATAATATCTTTTTAAATTAAAGATTACTAAATGCACAGTTCTCTAAACTTAAAAGTAAAAATGGTAATTATCATATCTTAAATTTATAGACATATGTGATTAGACAGATAACTCAATTCAACTATTTATCTGACAATAAATTTTAAGCAGAATTCTTAAATAAAAGATTGCTATTTTTTTTTAACTATATAGCTTTTCTTATGCACCGTAAAGGTTCCATATTCAGAAGAATTACATTCTGCAAAACTGCAATGATTAGAAAAAGAAAAAAATACATTGAAAAAATAAAGTGGAGGATTCAAAAGAATATATATATATAATTAGAGAAAAAACATTTTTATACAAAACAAATTTTTCAGAATGTCAGCAGTTGTTTACCATCATCATTTGCAATTTTTCATTTTCTTTACTTCAAATCGAAAGATAAAAATAATCATTATGATTTGCATATACTAGTTTGTCTTTAAAAACTTCCAATTTTCATCTTTTTGAATATTCTTCTGTGACCAATACAGAGATTTAAGGTTTTTCCCCCCCTTCTATTTTTTCAATAGTTGAATCTCTGACAATCTTCACAATTTTTACTCCTCAAAAAGAACTTCTACTAATTTCTGATCTCTCTTTCTCAGTGAATCTTAACATAGATTCAGTTTTGATGAAAGCACAAGCAACCATAGCTGTTGATTCTTCTTCCTGCAAACAATCTACTGATTTAATTTTGTCTTCAATAGACATCACTTTCTTTGGTATTTTTGCTACTTTGCTACTAATGGCTTTTACTAGAATGATAATGTTAAAATGTAAAGATAAAAAAACAACTAAATAAAATCCATATATAAACATAATGTGTAGGCATATAAAACATGATATTTACTATCTGCATTAATGCATATAAGTTACTGTAATAATTCAAAAATTATGATATAATATTCTAATGGTCAAATAAACTGCAGTAAAATACATTTGAGATTAAAACATTGAAAGTTACTTATTTGTCTTTTTACCCATTTTTGCAATATTTTTGTTAACCTTTCTGTATTAATAAGTGAATTTTACCTTCAAAAACTGAAAAATAGTTGCAAATACTGAACTGTGAGTATGTGAAATGTGAAGCTTTTACTGTATTTTGTTATGTTCATTATAAATAGAAAATTAATATATGAAATACTGTACTATTGAAATTTTTAATTACTTTAATGTTCAATATCATAGCACTATTTTACTTTTTATAACTTAGCATTAACATTTGAATTTCTCTATTCTAATGAAAAAATTGCAACTAAGTTAATATGATATTTTTATTTAACAATAAAAAAATAACAGAAAACTATTGCATTGATTTTTAAACATTGGTAAATACTTAACTGTTTAGAGCTTTAAAATTTTAATAGTAATTTTTAATAAACAAACTTTAAGTGACAAATTTAAAAATCATTATAAAAAAATTCAGCTTTACACATTTTTAAATTACTGGTACAGTATAATTTTTCTTCCCTGTTAAAGAAATTATTCACATAAATTTAATTTGAAAATTTTGTTAATACATTTATTAAAAAAAATTAACTTTATATAAACTATTTATATAAAAACCATTAATTAAAAATTCATTATGAACTTTTTAAAGATATTTTTAATTAAACAAGATAATATTTAAATAATAACGTCTTTTTTTTAAATAAATCAGTTATAATTAATACAAATGAGAAAATTTAAGAACATAATTACTGTATTTAATTTTTGATAATTTTTTTAATATTCAACAAATCAATTAAATTTCGTAAGCTGAATTTATTTAGTAAAAATAACTACACATTAAATTATGCATTGAATAAAGCCTATTACACTACAATATTCTATTAATTAATAGTGTCAATAAATAAGTAAATGAACTATAAATAGTACTAAAAATTTAAATTTACTAAATACTGTAATTAATGATGAAATACTATATTAATTAAATATAATTTAATTAATAGTTGTCACTTTTCATAATGAATATCTCTGAATTAAATTCTCTCTTACATAATAGAAAGTAAATATTAATTAAATGATTAAATAATGGATGAAAAATTTTGGATAAAGTTATCTATTCCTAAGGAATAGTAAATGCATTTTTAAAATTATCTAAGTTACAATTGAAAAGAATCAAATATCAATTTTAACTTATTAATTTAAAATATCACTGACATCTAATAATATTCTTCCTAATAAATTTAATATATTTTTTTCTTATCTAATGTTACTGAAGAAAAATTGTAATTATGTCAATCTAACAATTAAATGTTAAAGTAATAAAAGTTTAATATTATATTTCACTTAACACACCAAACTCTCATAGTCACCTGTTCTTAAAAACTGGTTTTTCAGCAGGGCTGTCACAAGTCAGCATACAGGACATGCACTGCATAAAAGTGTCATCAAGTAGAACTAAAAGCCATTCCTAATTAAGTGCCTGATTTCAATTATGAAATTATAAAAAAATGGAAAAAAACATTATGTTGAAAAATTAAAATTGCAAGCTGCAACAATCCAAGTATCAATGCTTGTATAATATATTTATATGGATTTATAGTATTGCACAATCAAAAGTGTGCAAAATGGCCAGGCAGACATGTTTATTCCTCACCAAATGAAAAATGAAGAATAAACTTGTATTGACTAGTTTATAACAATGTTGCCAGATGATCATATCACCCAAGCTAAATTTTAAAGGAGTTTTGATTGGATTAAAAAAAAAAAAATAGAAATTTAGAGTACCTTTGTATTAATTTTTAAGGGGTGGATGAAAAAGTACTTGTACACAAGCATGAGATACCCTAACAAAGGCAAAGGTTCTTCAGTGTTTATTATCACTATTATTACAAATGTATTTTGGATTCCTGTGATCTATCTTCAAACATATTAACAGTCAACATTAAAATTACAGTCATAAAAAATCACATTTAAAAAAATATTTCTCTGAAAATAACATTCATTTAACAGACATCTTCTTTTCATGAAACATTTTACAGTGATAATATAAACTCTGAAGAAGCAGTTTTTATAAATATTACATTTCAATTTTAACTAAATTTGAATGTTTAAAGAACTGGTTTTTGTGTGGGAAAATAATGTATTACCTAGAAACAAAAAAATAAAAATAACCAAATTAAGTTAATAAGCAACATTTATTTCATTGAAAGAAATTATTTATTACTATTACAGCGAGTGATTAGTTAACGAACATAATCTGTTCCAAGACTTTGTTCACTATCTGAATTGTTCGTTAACCGATTATCGATTTACCATAGGTTTCCTATGGGAATTTGATTAATTCGTTCTGGAGATTCCTAAAAAATAAGAAAATATATACTTTCTTACTACGTTTATTCATATGTAATAATAAAAATACATATATACACGGTCTTGCATATTTATTTGTCATGTTTTTTCTGTTTGTGGGGGTTAAAGAATCTGTCCAATGTTGATTGCTTTTCTGTCTTCTTAGTGATTTTTCAGAAGTAATTAATCGCATTGTAATTGTAGAGATCCCTAAGCCTATTAACCTGAACCTGGTTTGGATGCCATTTTAAGATCACTGTTCTGACATCCTCCCACTTCTTCAAAAGATCTTTAATAGCAGATATCGGCATCAATCCTCTTTTTCAGAAGAAAACATAAAAGGAAATTGTTCCAGTCTTTTATATTTCTGATAGAAACATATCAGAAATATAAAAGGCTGGAATTACAAGGGAGAGTTTCAAAGTTCAGGGGAATACTATCTGATCAGTATATACTGGGTTGAACGTCGATGTCGACATCTTCCACACTCCGAAAAGTTTTGAATTGTTGCCTGAAGACAAAGGAAGACCAATCAGTATTTGTTATTTTACGTTGCTTCTTCTTGTGTTTGTTCAGTGAAGTATTCGTTGTCCGATCATAAAAATCTTTCACGAAAGTGTTCGTTATTCAATTTGTTCATTAACCGATCACCCACTGTATTTCATATAAACAAAACCTTTATAAAATTTTTAAGTTATTGAAAACAAAATCAAGTTTTAAAATATTTTGACAATTTTAATTTGAAATAACTTAAGGATTTTATTGCTCTGTTATATAAATAAAACAGAAAAAACATATTGTGAATATTTGAATAATCCAAATAAATTTAATACTATCATTACTACTTCTAACAAACATTTCACATACATCAAATCAATAATTACAATTTCTGTCAGATTATTTTCTAGCAGCTGCTAATTGTATAAAGTACAATACACCTATTTAGCTATACATACACATTTTTGAATCAATTAACTTTTTGGTTTATTTATCACTTTTGTTTAAATGTTTCGCATAACGGTCAATTTACAAAAGAGTTATTGGCAGATAAAAATGCATTGTTTTCAATGGAAAATACCAAACTATTGAATTCATCCTTAATAAATTAGTTGTTATTATTATTTCAGATATTATATTCAGAAAATGCAAATAAATACAAAAGTTAATTATTATACTGAAATGTCACTACAACTTTAAGAAAAAATATCAAATATGATTTAACTGAACAGCTGATTTCTGAGATTTATATTTTGGAATATTCTTTGCTAATTAATAAAAATATTAGTCAGCATTAACAATCTTATAATGATAATTAGTTTAGTATTAAATAATTTAAAATGAAAACAAATGAAAACAACATTTTTTCAAGCAAATATTGGAGAAAATGCAATGTAGAAGATTAAATTTTTTTTTAATTTTTAATAATTACTATGAAAAATAATATACAGTTCAATATTTTTATTTCAGAAATTTGCAT
>NW_019384455.1:806615-871609 GCF_000671375.1 Centruroides sculpturatus
AGATCTATAGTTATTGTAAATAATTATATATTAAAAAAATTATTATTTTAATAATAAATTATAAATTATTAATAAAATATTGCCATTTTATAAATGACAAATGTAAAAAAATTATATTACTTTTAATGTTACATTCAAGTAAAATAATTTGATTTCATTAAACATATATAATTAACTATAATTAATCAATTAAATGTTAATTTAGTCATATGTAACAATTTTAAATGAAGCTAATTTAAAATTCTTATTTTTAAAACTTAATTTTTCATTGAGTTTCTATTTTCCAATTAATAATAAAATAAAATTTATGATTAAATTTAAATTTTGATTACATTATTCAGATGTTTTATTATATTTATTATTACATACAGAAAAAAAAATTATTGCTGTATCTTTAGGAACACACATTTAGTTGAAGTAATAACCATAAATATCTAAAAATATATGTCTAATATTAATGTATTTTTAGATAAATAAAAATATCAAATAATAATAAGAAATTTAAGTGCAAAAGTTCTTAAATAAAATTAATAAAAATTAACTACTTAGTTTAAAATAATATTTTATATATACAATATAGATTTTTAAAACCTAGTGATTTGCAATTAGCTAAATAACTTTTAAAGTAAACTTTTATTTTTTCAATAAAAATATTATTTTCAAATTATATATATATGAAAGATATATATCTCTTTTGTAAAAGTAAAAAATCTCAAATTTTAGAGTGATTACAGTATGACAAAATAAATAATACAGTATGTATACTTGACATGCAATAATAATTTTATAATGTTATTATCCAATTGTTTATTTTTTCATATAAAGAAAAATAAAGTAAAAAAAGAATACAATTTATTTTTTTTGAAATTAATAAATATAAATAATTTTTATAATATTCTTATTATATTAGTTATAATCAATATAAATAATTAATTCTTTCAATTAAAACTTACAAGATAATCTTCTTCACAATATATCTGGCCATTCACATTATAAAAAGCTTTCCCTCGTAATGTTCTCCCTGTAAAATTTTCAAATTCAATTTATTTATATTAATTCACCTGTTAATAAAAAAAATATTTTATTTTAAAACCTTTGTAAATGTTACATTATTATACTATTATATCAAAAACTACAAAAAAAAATACTTTTATGAAAGATTTTATTGATTTTGTAAAGAATATACAAAAATATAATATCATTGCATCTTTTTTTCTAAAATAAATGGATAACATTACTTCACTGGAAAATATTTTATATATATACTATCTAAAAAGTAAATTTTCTAGGTTTAGATATTCTCAATTTTTCCAAATTAAAAAAAAAATAATTGAAAATAACAACATACTGTATTTAGTATATTTAAAATTAATGCCTGTTTCTACTTATCTGTATCAAATAGGGTTATGTAGATTAATGATATAAATTAAATCATTAGTAATTTAAATAAATTAAACACAAAAGAAATCTTTTAAAAAATTATTATAATCTTTGATTCAATTGACTAAATATAATTCAAGCAATTTTTTGAATAATCTAAAAACTAATGAATATTAAAAAAACTAAAGCGTTTAATAAACTTTTATTTATAGTTGCATTGTGCTTTTGTGATACATATATATTTCTTATATTAAATAACTGAAATGATAGAGAATTTGACAGACACTCACCACAAGAACAACATATAAAACAATTTGTATGATACAGATTTCCCATTGCTTGGCATGCTTGTCCTGTTCCTGTTACTTTTTCACCACAGGTATGGCAAATACCTAAAAGCATCATTTAAATGAAAGCACTAATGATTTATAACAATTACAATATAAAAGCTGTAAAGTACAATTTATTATTTTATAAACTGAATGATTTTATATTTAAAACAATTTTAATAAAGAGAAAATATTTTGTGGAACAAAAACTTAATATATTCTGACAATAAATAATGATATGACTATATATATATTAATATTTTGGACCATGGTAATTTCAAGTATTTTGAAGAAGTGAATGGTCAAACGAGGAAATTTTTTTAACCAAGGACATTACTAGAATATATTATTTATGTGTAAATGTAATCTTCATTGAATATAAATCATGTAATCTAAAACACAATTATCAAATATTAAAAATTAGTTGTAAATGAGAACAAAAATTTCTCATTTACATTCAGCATGATAAGCTTAATTTATAATTCTATGAATTGTTTAAGGAATTAGAAACCTAGAAACAAAAATTAAAACATTGTTGAATATTAAATAAGCACATAAACTAGGTCTTTGAAGTAATTTATGCTATTTACAATTTAATATTTTTCGATATGTACAGGCAACATTTTTATATATTTATTATTATATATTTTTTTTCAATTCGTGCATAAGATGTCCATAATCACATTTAGGGTGCCATTAAATATCTAATATTTATTCCAGCATCGCATCAAGAATCTCTTCAAGGCGGCTAAAAATAGAAAAAAAAGGAAATCCCCGTTCGATGTAAAGAAAACGTTTTCATCAACTTTTGAAAGAAACATAAGAGACGAAAAAAACGTAAAACCGAGATAAATATACTATAAAAATTCGAAAAATACCAACAGCTGCTATAGCGAATGTTTATCATTAATTCATAACAGCATATCCTTTTATAGTCCGATACTGAATTAATCACATTTATGCATTTTACAATCTCGGTTTGATTTTGTTTTTTGGGGGACTTTTAACTCTTTTTCTTTTTATTATCTACAAGACAAGAAGATAAGAAATGACATCAAAAAATGTCTTCCGTTCGTTTGGGAAACGATAGTGACAAAAGCAAGACTGTACTAGTAGTAGACGACGACATCGGCTCCAATATGTCTTAAAAGCTTCGTTTATAAAAGAAAAAAACGTAGCAGTTCCATCAATAAACAGATTCTCGGTTAAAATTGTTATTAAAATTTCCATCTGGAGAAATTTAACGTGAAACGAGGGGAAGAACTACATCGTGTCTCCTTCACTTATAATTCGAGCGTGACTAGCACGAAAATCGCTTTTTGGTTGTTTAAAAAGCGAGAAAATACGTCAAATAACGCGAAGTAAGTGACAAAAATGATTTTTTTCACCTGCAACGCATTAGAAAGCAACACGTTAACTTACCACTCATGACTGTTAATAGACTGCACAGACACAGGTAGAACTCGACGCCCTCGTTTATATCACGTCAGCCAAAAACGACCCCCACTCAACTTTTGCCAGACTCTTCCCTGTACCGTTGCTAAGCAACACCAGCTGTTACACAAACTCCCAACTCGACGTCTTTCCAACTAACGTTATAATTCGTATGAATTCCTTAAGTTACAGAAAAACTTTTAATACAGATTTAAAAAAAAAAGTCCTCACAGTTTTCTGAAATAGAAATATTTTCTCTGACATTATTTTCGCTATGCTAACGTATAAGTGAGAATTTCCGTGTTCGAATATAAGGACGAAAAATAAACCAAAAAACAAGTAGAATTGCGATATTTGTTATATTAAATCGACAAAAACAGAAATCTGATTTAAAATCCTGTAAACATATTTAATAATGCATAAAAAAATCATTTGATCAATACTTTTGGTTATATTCTGGATAATTATATGCTGCAAATACAACTGCACGGGTGAGCGAATACTCACAGCACTACAATATATATATATTTAACTTTAGGCAATATATAGAAAAACTGATAAAATATTTAGCATTTTCTGAGTTCACTTTTTGATATGATAACACCAAAACAAAATATGATTTTCGATATTTCTGTATTACTTCGATGACCATTAAGAATGAATATTTATTATAGCATTATTTATGTAATTTATAAATTATACCGTAAATTATTAAACATTTTTCTTACTGAAATAATATTGTTTGTATAAAACATTAATGACGAGAGAAAGCAATTTGCAATTAACTCACCGAAGAATTCCTCTTCGGGGACAGTATCCATCTCATCTTCCAACTGTTTCATCAAAGCTTCAATTTTCTTTTCTGCTTCGGTGGGTCCTTTAGGACGAGGTGGAGTAACGCTGTAAGGGAAAAGAGTCTTTCCACCTGCCATAGATGGTTTGTAATGATTGACGGATCCAACAAATTCCGAACTGTGGTTAGAACTTTTATCATCCAGCTGACCCGCGATCTTTAACGCATCTTCATCCGCCTCATCTTTTTTTATAGGAACCTGATTGAAAGAATCTGTGCCATTTGTCACAGTAAGTGGAATGTTGGTACCGATATCACCGTTCGCCACATTAGGAAAGACTTTCTCGTTTTGCGGCTTAGCGGTAGAAACTTCGGAATTTAATTCAGAACATTTTATCACAGTATTATCTTTCTCCGGTAGCTTCATCGCTTGCAATTCTTCACTTAAATCGCTTAAATTGGCGTAAATTGGATCGTCGTCGGGATTTCTTGGCGATTGTCCATTATATGCCGGTGCAGCGTATGTATGTATAGTACTCTTGACGGAACGAATAGGATTAGGTAAAGGTGGTTTGGGTTGCAAGTTTTCGTAGATAGGATGTGATTCTTGATTTGGATCTTTATAGGCGCGTGGGACGTAATTAGTTAGGTTCTTCGATAGCGATTCACCGGTTCTAGATCTGCCACTGGCGATTCTAGCCATACCATCACGGGCAATAGCAGCACATGTGAGTTGAACGCCTCCGTAGCGATTAAGGGGTCGAACGACATTATCCACGCTTGACTTCTTCACGTTACTCTTTTCTACTTTACCGTAAACGGATGGTGTTTCACTTTCGACCGCAGCTTCGACGTTTCTTTTCGGATCGGATTCCACGCCTTCTAATTTACTATTCACGTACGTGTTAGTAGAACATTTAGGTAGAATTTTGCCGTAAGTTGAATCCATTATACGATTCTCCTCTGCTCTAAGTGCAGCGATGTAGGACCGACTTACATTACTGCTATTGCCGTATTGTCCACTTTGAGATTCCTTAACTGATGTAATATCTTGCGGACGGCGTGCCAAGGTAGAACTGCACGCATCACCCGGCTCGAAGATCCTAAGTGTTTTTAATAAACGACTTGACTCCTTGCCTGGAATATCCATTGCTATTCGATTATCTTGTTCATTTCATTATAAAATTGCATCCGATCGCTGTCAACAGACACCTGTCAAAAGAGTAGTAAAGGTGAGTCACCGCTTTCTCGCGGTAAATGGACGACAGTCGCTCGCGTCTATGACGTCATCTAGAAGTGCGGAGAATCTGATCGACAACCGTGGTAATTCGATTCTGTTGCGATTATAAACTTATAAAAATATTTTTTAATCGATTTGAAATTTTAATTATAGTTAAAAAATCCACAACACGATAACTTTTATGCTAAATTAGAAAAAAAAATCAGTTTAAATACATTACTTTAATACGTTTTCTCCAGATGGCAGCACTAATAAAAAATATTGAATACGTATGATAACTTTTATCAATTAAATAGTTTTTGTTAAATTATTACGTTTGAATTTTTTCTCTGTGTAATAAAATCTTATTTAATCATTAAACTCTAATTATTATATTAGAGTTTATAAAATGATAAAACTATTTTTTCCAAATACAAATTTATTTATTTATTTAATTTAAATCAAGCACGGGTCGTAGGGAAAAACATGTTAGGACGTCAGGAAATGAACCAACTTCCTGAAGTTTTATTTCCTTTACTTTGCAACATAAAAGTTTCAAGCCGAAGTAAGCGTTAATTTTACATTGCGGAGAATTTTTATACGCATTTAAACTTATTTATTTCGTTAATTAAAAAAAAGCATGGAAGAAAACGAAGATGAAACAAAGGAAAATATGGAGGAAGAATATATGAAGTACGTAAATAAGAATTTGTTCCCTTGCGGAAAGCTATATGCGATATCTACTTGTGGGCTACTACGAATATTTACTATTGTAAGTATTTAAAATTATAATTATATAACAATTGCGTATTTTGAAATATTTTCATAACTTGTAGACTTTTTGTTTGGTGGCCTTCATTTTGGTGGAATTGGGATCCTGTCCGATAAAGTCATCTTGTTCTACGAATAATTATACTTCCACCTATAGTTACTTCAGTGTCATATCTTTTCTCATTTTTGTGGCATCACTAGCGATATATGTTATATATGTTATTGGTTTTATGCAAAATATTGGCTATCGTCCCCGTGTTAAAGCTTTCGCGGTGAGTATATGAAATTCGATCGTATGTTTTTATATAAACTTTTTAATATATAAAATAAACATTTGATTAAATATACATTTCAGGAAGTGATTTATATGGCTGCTGCTATATTTTTTTACTTTTTTGCTGTCGTATTTTTGATACCTCGTACTAGTGGAGTTATCGAGTATCAGTTATCTGCCGTAAGTATTTTGAGTCGCGTGTAAAAATTTTAATATAAATATTCTTTATTTCAATAATTATTTTTATCTTATAATTAATAGTAAAAAGTTGGGAAATTTTTAAAAGTAATTAATTGTATATTTTCTAATTTTAAATAGTTTAATGATAATGTCAGAAATCGAGAAGTATCGCTTTATAAATACCTAAATTCGTTTTTACTGTCTTACAGAAATATTGTGGGATGTGTTAAGTCTAATTATGTCAAGTTGAAAGTAAAAATTAATTTTTATTTTATGATAAATTAGGCCTATATTTAAAATTTTATTGCATATGATTACTACATGTGTAATAACATTTATTTGTACATAATGTTGATTAAAATTATTATTACTAAACAGGATATAAATAAATTAAATTACCTCAAGAAAACATGTTTGAATTTATCCTCATACACTACAAGATGCCTTAAATACTAATCGACAAAGTTAAAAAGCTAAATCTTAAAATTAATAATCACTAATAACTTCAGCTGTGTTAATCTTTGTTACGTTCCTCCAATTAATTTCGTATTTTTTTACTCTCTGCCCTGTGGTCACTAAGAGAGCTTGTTTTCGAAGCCCACTATGGGTCCGGTCATACCCACAGTGAGGCGACCAGGTAGTCAGAGACAAATATGATATATCTGGACCCGATCACCTCCAAAAACTTTCTGGGGTTTTTCGATCTGCCCCGGTACTGCAGAGTAATAGGTTTCTGCATATTAATGCGCCAGCCTATCTGTCGCCTTGGCCACTGGCAAGCTCCTACTCAACATTAACAATCAGCTAATATCCCTACATCGATACCATTAATGATTTACGAATAATTTTTGACAAACTTTTAACTTTCAAACCACATGTCGATTAATTAATAAAAAGTTTATCTATACGCAGAATGATTGTATGGATATGCTGTCGAACAGTTTCATCATTAATGCTTCGTACATTGCATTTCACCATTTTTCAGTTCGTAATAGATTACTGTTGATCATTTGCATACTAAACACAGAATAATTAATGGAAATATCCAAAACTCTTTAATGAATTAAGTAATTTGCCGTATACAATCTATCTGAAGTAATTAAGTTCACCCAATTTTAATAATAGAAGTATATATTTTTATCAGCTATTATTTTTAAATATAGTTTTTAATAACCACTTCCTTCCTCACACTAATAGTATTATTTCATAATCGAAACAAATCATGCCTCAGCATTCCTTCTTCAATAGTACTGGTTTCCAAACTTCGCGGTGCACTGTAAAACAAAATTTTTCTGGCGCATCTCTTACGTAAAATTAAAATATTCTAATATATTAAACTATTAATTGCTGTATACCATAATAAGTATCACAGAGTGACTAACCTAGCTATTAATTGATCATGAATGTTATAAATCTTTAAACAAATAGGTTTAAAAAAAAATGAAATCAGTATACGAACTAATGCATATTTAAAATTAATCTGGAATTTCATTTAATGTAATGAACATATTGATAATGACTTGATAGAACATAAGTTTTTATTTTTCAAATATCGTTTATAAATTGTAATTAAATTTTTGTCCATTTTCAGGCAATTGGATCGTTTGTATTAATTTTGATCACTGTGAATCTTGCACTACTCTTGGTACGATCAAACCAGTCATTCAGAATCGATAAAAGTAACAGCAATTCTGTTAATAGTGTGGAATCTGAGGACAGATGTGTGCCAACAACTACAGAATTTGAATGGTCAGATAAAGAAACCATACCAAGACTCCATTCTGTTCGTGTTAGGTCTAGTTCTACAGAATCTATTACAGCACCAATGGAAGAGGTAGATTTAACAGATAACAATGTTTTTGGTGAAAATTGCCACAGTGATAGTTCTACTGCAAGCGCAAAGGAATTTAATTTGGATAAAAACTTCAATGATAATTTTAGCGTTAGCTCATGTTCGTTGCCATCTTGTACATATCCTTCTACATCTTCGGCTTCCACTGATGATGAAAAATCTTTAAAATGATTTTAACTTTTTATAGTATGTACTGTACATATTTTAATCATACTTTGGAAATATTACCAATGAAATGAGATTAGATTTTATAATCAAAATAAAAACATTTTAAGAATCTAAATTTTATTATGAATTTTTTATAAATCATTATTATATTTTATAATTCATTGTCAATAAATAATTCAAAAATTGATGATTTATGTGTCATGTATTAGAAAAAAACCTTTGTTTAATAAAAGAACGATCCACGATTACAAGAAATTCATATTCGAATTGTCTCATTCGTTAATAATAGCGAGGTTGCGGCCGAAGTTTTCATCTCTAAAACGTGAACGTCGAACGTCGAGTGCCGCTTACAAGATAGCGGCACTCGACGTTCGACGTTCACGTTTGAAAGATGAAAACTTCGGCCACAACCTCTCTAATGACACAATAATTCGAATATAGTAAACCCCCGCCAACTCGGACAGTTATTTTTGAAAAATTTACAGTATAAAATTTTTGACAATAGAGAAATTATAATTAACTAGCTTTTTATAACCGGCTTCGCTCGGGTTTATAAAGTAATAGTCGTTACTACCGGAATTATTAATCGTAAATTTCAAAAATGGTATGCGGTAAAACCCATTTTAAGAACATTATCAAAATGCATGTAAACTACGCAGGAAATTTATAGAAAAATTATAGAATTAATTTGGTTTCGGCAATGCAACTTATAGGTGATCTGCCGAAGGAACTTTTATGAGAATCTGGCTCTTATTTAGGTGTTACTAACGTAAATGAAAGCCTGAAAATTCATGTAGCCAGCCCGTTTACGATGAGCGAACCCACGACTAACTACAGTGTTCAGTGGTTTTATCCCCACGGCTACTAATAGACACTTATTCATTAAGAAAGTACCATTCAGAAATAAAAAAAACCCGGGTTGTTAAATGTGAAAAATTAAATACTAATATAGTTTTCACTGTAACATTTTTCAACTCCACGCTCGTGAGTGCTATGTGCTACTGTCGCAGTAACGATATAGCGCTATATCATTGTCGCAGTAACGATATAGCGCTATATCATTGTCGCAGTAATTGAGTAGATATATTTGTTTTTTTAAATGTATATCTGTTTTTTATATGAATTATATTCAGTTTATTATTTTAAAAATTTTTTGCCAATAGATACAACATGCAAACCCAGAATGAACGTAGACAGAAATTAATTGATATATATAAATCCAATCAATATTTTCGGATGCGATATACACAGCATTATGTAAGTTAGAAGTATGTTAACGAAGTGCAGAATTTCGTATCAATTAGTCGAATGGACTAGGAGTGTGTAGCGAACAAACAAACATCCTCACTTATATATACAGGCTAATTTTTCAATATCCGGAAATCTTTGCGAACCTTGTATTATATTACTGTAGTCGGTAAGTTAGTAAAGATTATTGTTGTAAACTGTTTTGTCATCTGTATTGTATTTTGCTGTAAACATTTTTAGCTCATTTCTTGTAATAATAAATCGAAACAAAAACATCTGAGATGTAAAAAAATTGCGCCAAGTTAAAAATTATAATAATTTACATGATTATTAAAATTTTTTCTTAGTTTTTCTTTGGTAAAGTTATGCTTGGCGTTTCGAAACGAAATGTAGAGAAAAATAATAAAAATCTTGTGCGTATTGATTTCAAGCACCAAGCTTAACTTAACCAAATAAAAATTCCTAAAAAATAATTTAAACTATGTAAATTATCTTAATTTTTTACTTGGCGCAATTATTTTACATCTCAGATGTTTTTGTTTGGGTATCAATTGTTTTTACTCTTCCGGCCGTATATAACAGAGGGAATGTATGGCGATCGGTCAAAAATGACCCCCTCAGGGAACCTTAAAACGTCGAGAAATGTAAAAAATTTCAGGGTTTTTTCTATATGTACGGCGGATGTTAAGTGTATGTGGGTGGAACGACTTTTTCACCCTCTTTGAAGCTTAATAACTCGTGTTTTTTGTCGAAAATCCCTGAAAGTTTGCATGGAGGTTTGTTTATTAGGGGGATATTTACTATTAAATTTTGGTGATTAAAGGTCGAAGGGGTGGGGAGATATTTTTTAAAACTCTTTTCACCCTGTGGGCACTAGGAAGGCCTCTTTTAGCAAGCCCACTGTAGGCTCGGCCAGGCCTACAATGGAGCTGCCGGGTGGTGAGGGACGGGGTCCGACATATCTGGTCGGGCCCCCCGAAAAATTCCTTGGAATTTTTCGACTTGTCCGGATCGATCCCGGGTCCCTCAGAGCGATAGACTGCCATCTTGACCGCTTGACCATCCGGTCGTCGGGGTGGGCGGACAAAGTGAGTCACATTTCAAGTTGGGTCAGACTTAATGACAGTTTTACTTGTTATCATCATTTACAATTTATAAAACCCATCCCTACCCTCAAAATTAAGCCTTTTGTCATTTTATAATAGTTAAAAATAAAAAAAATTTTTAAATAGAATATGATAACGGCGCCACCGAAATTTTAAATGTTACTGGGAAAGTTGAGCAACTTGTTGCTGGTTTATTTGTTTAACGCAGTGTTTCTCAACGGGGACGTTTTTCCATGTTGAGGGGGCGATTTGTAACAATATATATTTTGGGAGCGAAAAACAATTTTCTGGGCGATATAGTAAAACATTATGTTAAAAGAATAGATATTTTATTCGTTATATCGTACAAAAATTAAATAACATTACACTAGTCACTAGTCTATTCAATGCAGTACGAATTTGGCGTTAGCTTAGCCTTCGGCATCGGAATTTTGAAAGTAAAGGGGGCATTATTACGTAACGGTTTTATTGAAGGGGACGACGATTCGTTACAGGTTGAGAAACACTGGTTTAATTAATGCAACATGTGGACGATCTGCCAAGAGATGCCTCTCGGGAGGACTTTCTATGGGAAATTGCCCATATTCAGATACTACAAACGTGAAGAAAACACGGAAAACTGCACGTGATCAGCCCATTGTTCTAATTATAATTACTCAATTATTTTTGAGTTTCGATCCATCGTAATGAGCTGTTAACAATTAGAAATTTGATCTAAAACTTTTTTTATTTTCCCCATAAAAATATACTGTACTAAATTTACAATCACAATTCATCTTCAATGTGATACTGAAGTTTTGAATTTTGTGTTTTATATGCAACAAATTTCCTGTTTCAGAAACAATTAAATCCAATAGCATACAGGATGTTTTCATAAATTTTAAAATAAGCGTTTTCTCTCCTTTTTTTGACATTTATAATTGATAGTTAACACTTAATAGTCTTACCATTTACAAGATACTTAATCATGTGGAAAAATCTTGTCTATTTTATAAAGAATAATTTAATAATGACGTCGATTTATGAAAATCAAGTAATGATCGTAGCAATTTTTTTCTTTTTTAAATCATTAGTCGCGTAATCTGTGAAATGTTATTACAGTATTATACACAGTTATGTATCATATAACAATATCGTAGAATTAATATATTCTATTCTTCGCTTTTAATTAATGCACAAAATATTTATGCACAACTTGCAAAATTTTACAGATCAAAAAGCAATAAGAGAGAATCTTTAGAGAAAAAACATAGATACAACAGTTGGACATAGGTGGAGAATGGACAGAAAGTGCTTACTAATACCCAGGCAGACATGCCAGTTTGGAATATGTCTACTACTACTGCTTTATTCCTGACAGCTGGATGGCTGAGCGGTCAAGATGACAGCTTGCCTATCTGGAGACCTGGGATTGAATCTGGATGGGTTGAAAAATTCCCAGAAATTTTTCAGGTGGTGGCCTGGAGATGTCAGACTCTCATCACCCAGCTGCCTCATTGTGGACCTGGATGAACCTATAATGGGCTTGTTGAAAGAGGCCCTTATAGCGCCCACAGAGCAGAAAGAGTTAAAGAAAAAAAAAGAAACTGCTTTGTTCCTACATCTGTACAAATTGCCACTGATTAGCTTCATGGCTTTTTTTAGATCTCACTGCTAGCAATTGTGTTCCTCTAACTTTTGGACACATATACTGTACATTTTTATGAAATGTCTTTAGTTCTGTTGTATATGTAAAATAATGGCTAGTCAATATAAAAATAAACGTTTTATTTATAATATTCAAAAAACACTATAAATTAAGATTCTGTTAAAATAAAATATTTATTAATATTTTATTTTAACAGAAATATATAGTTAAAGAATTTATTTCTTATTCATATTTTTTTGTAACCTTTGACATTTCATATAAAATTCCATTTGGAACAAGCCAAAAATCTCTCAATGTCAAAATCTTTTTTGGAATTAAATCATTTGCTCTGATTTGTTTCATTATTTTATGACTAACCTATGTCATATTAATAATTTAATATTGAGCTTACGCTTATCTAATTTTTACTTGTCAAAATCATAACTGAATATTTCTGTAAAAAAATCACACAAGTATTTTATTAAAATTTGAATTGTGCTTTTTTATTATTTTTAAAATTGATATTTACATTTAATATTAAATATACTTTCTGAAAAATTATGAAGTAAAAATGATTGCTATTTACAAAATAATTCTATATTAATATTATCATATTTTTAATAAAATATTAACTGAATAAAAAAAAATTATTTTTAATAAACATCTAGCAATACTTCTAGCAAATAATCTAGCAAGATGCAAATGTAAGCATATTTTGTAATCAACTAATATTTGAATAGAAAGCAGTTCTTTAATTGTACAATTCAAGCAATGTAAAATTATGTAACATGAATAGAGAAAGGACAACTAAAATGTATTTCTTAAAATAAATTAGTACTTAAAAAATATCTTGGTATGTTTGATCTGCATGTTTCTTTCAAAATCTGACATTCAATGAAACTGGACTGTTTTAATTTCTACTTTTTAATTACTCTTTATTAAAATCTATTTCATACATCAGAGTTAGAAGGAATTTCTTCTTTTGGCTTTGTTTTCATAACCAAAAATTTTCTAAAAGATTTTTGATAACCAAGAGCTTGTGTGGTTCTATCAATTTCATCTGTGTACCTATTTCCAAAACACCTTCTTCCACTGAGAGGATCAATAACATTGCCAGCTTCATAAATTATTTTATCAACTTGATGCTTTATTCTAATACTTAAAGGTTCATTCATCTCCTGTAAATGGATTCATTATAAAAGATATTAAACATACAATTACAAATACAATTAAATATAATTATTTAAATGAGATATATAATTTTCAGATAAAGCAAAAGATAATTTATTCCAGTTGTAAAATGTTTTAGAGAATTCTTTCATTTCTCTGAATTTTTAAGATCACTTAATTGTGTTGATTAAAAAATATTAATCTCATTAGAATATTTCTTTGAAGAATGAATTAAATAATTTTATAAATAAAAATAAAAAATTTAATGAACTGTAACATGAATCCAAACTATAATGCCATCAAATTGAACAGTCAATTAACATAAATTAAAATTTAAAGAAATAACATGATTAATATTTAAATCTAACAAAAGTTAGTGTGAATTGTCTATAGATAACAATAAACTCTAGCTTTCTATATAAACAAAGCAGATTATTTCATGGCCCAGTTAAATTATTAAAGGTCTGTTGATTGGTTGGGGATAGCGTACATTTTTACATAAATTTGATGTCATTCTTTAGAATCTTTCATTATAAAACTAATGTAATAATATAAAAATGTGCATTATTCAAGCTAATCAACTCTAACCCCCATATTCACCAACACGAGTTAAAGTTAAAAGTTAACCAATGAGCATTCACATACTAAAAGTAAAGCAAAAAGATGTTTGGATAACTCAAGATTTAACCCTAACTCTAACTTGTGTTGATGAATACGGGGGTAAATAATTTAGAACTAAAGATAAATGGTACTGCTGTCATAAACAGATTATACTAAAACAAAAGACTAAACTGACTAAGCACAATAGTTAATGAATAGAAATGTTGCCAATTGGTGAAACAAGTTAACTTATAGTATTATATTGATTCCAAATTATTAATATATGAGCCATTGCAAATGAATTTTAGTCCATTTACTTTTCAATTGAGTTATTTAACGATTTACATTTGTATTGATGATTCAAAAATATCAATAACTGATATGTTTGTAATTTGTTTCTAATTTTAAATATGTCTAGATTTATTACATAATTTTATGAACATTATTTGAAAAATATACTTCTGTTAGCAACTTAAACCACTTTCAAAAGTAATTAAATGAGCTTTTATTTTTGAAAAGGCCTAAGTTCATTTTGTGTTATTATAATACTATTCTTTTTAATTTCATGTTGTGGGTAAAATTTTATTAGATAAATTCAATATCATTGTTTTGTAATTCTTTTAATTATTACTTTTACAATAAAATTTTAAAAATGATTTTTACAAAAAATTAAATGACAAATTGTAAAAAATGATAATACTGAGAAAATAATATATTTTTGTTTCATAGAGGTAAATATTCATTATTTTTTAAGAGATCAAATTCAAATTATTGTTGATAATCTATAATTCATTCTTTTCTCATCTTGAATATAAATAAGAATTTTAAAATCATCATGGTGTGCAGATGTAAACCATAATAACTCTATCATGTCCTTGTATTTAGGTGTCAAAAGTGGTCATGCATTTTTATATAATGGTATTAACTCAATATTATTAAAGTATTTTGGTCTTCTATGATGTGATAATAAATTAAGAATTTTGAATTTCATATCCTCTTCCATTGATGTTTAATAAAATATTTTATAGGGTTCATTTCTCAAAAACTGTATCCAATATCTCTAAGCAATTTATAGGCTCTCCATCAGTATTTTTTTAATCTTTTATAAACTGCCTCTAAAGATTTAGTTGAAAAGAAATCTTGTTTCATTTCATTCAATATAAAGTTATTTTTCTGACTTTTTTATGACTGTAATTGTCCTCAGGGACATACAATAAATTATTTCTTCTTAATGCCATTTCTACAATCCCAAAATCGCTATCATTTGGTAGATATGAATGCCCTGATAATAGAAACTTATTATCAATGAGATCTACATTATGGAGATCTAATGGAGGGCTAAATTTTTTGTTTTCTATACTCTCAGTTGATTTTTAAAGTAACAAAGTAATGTAGTCAAAGGTCATTATGTAGCAAAATGTTGGCATCTATCAACATTTTGCTACATATGTATCAATTAGAAATTTTCAAAAATGGATTTAAACCAGTCAAAAATTCTTTTGCAATTTCACACAAGCTAATTATCTATTAAAAAATCATGGCAATTTTAAAGATCTTGACTGTAAATTGTTAAGTTCTAATAATATAATTATAGACATATTTATCTAATTTGCACTGATTATGAGTTTGAGACCCAATTTGGATAATCTTTTCTTTTGCACATTTCTAAATGAATTACTTACTTAATCAATTCAAATAAATAAATCTTTTAATGGTGCTTTCACCCATTTTTAATGTAAAAATATTTAAAAATAAAACACAGAGTATAAACAAACAAAACAATCAGAGTTTATAGACCATTTAGATTATCTTCACCAATAATTACCTCTGTAAAAATTAAGAAATAATTACAATAAATTAAAAATGGTATTTCTGAACAACTTTTCTTTTAGAAGCATTGAAATAATACATTAACTGAATTATATTACATGCAGAGTGAATAATTTTTATTTATTACATATTTTTTGTTCTATTAAATATCTTAGTTTTTAGGAAATAGGTAATAGTTTTTAAGTTGTAGTTTTATACAGTTAACTTAATTTTTAATTATAGCTTAAAACTATTTCCAGCTTCATTTAAGTATTTTGAATTTGATCAGTTTAACAAGGTAGAAAACATTATCAATATACAGTGGGTGATCGGTTAATGAACATAATCCGTTCCAAGACTTTGTTCGCTATCCGAATTGTTTGTTAACCGATTATGAATTTACCATAGGTTTGTATAGGAATTTGATTAATTCGTTCTGGAGACATCCCAAAATAAAAAATATATACTTTCTTACTACGTTTATTTCTATGTATACACAGATGTGCATTTTTATTAGTTATGGTTTTTTTGTTTGTGGGGGTTAAATAATCTGTCTAATGTCGATTGCTTTTCTCTCTCCTTCAGGATTTTTCAGAAGTAATTAATAGCATTGTAATTGTAGAGATCCCCAAGCCTATTAACCTCAACCTGGTTTGTATGCCATTCTAAGACCGTTGATCTGACATCCCCCATTTCTTCAAAAGATCTTTAATTAATAGCAGATATCGGCATTAATCCTCTTTTTCAGAATAAAACATATCTTGACGAGTTTCTTGGTGTTCTCTATTCAAGAGTTCTTGACGTTCTTCTGTCGTCAGATCCGTTTCAGGTTCCATTATGAGCTCTTCATTGTTCTTTATTTCTCAGATGTGATTTTTGTTATTCCTTTAGCTTCTTGAATAAGATTGAACTGCGGCCTACTGTAGACCTGTTCAAGCCATACTGTCCAGCAACATCAGACATCTTTTGCGCACTCTCTACCTTTGCTATTATACTCTCACCTTTCGAAAATAAAAACCGACACAAAACTTAATGAGTGCCCGCCCGACAGTCTCGCGAATACTATAAAAGAATTGTTTGTCAGAAAAATAAAAGGTTGGAATTACAAGGGAGTATTTCAAAGTTCGAGGGATACTATCTAATCAGTATATTATCAGGTTGAGCGTCGACGTTGAGATCTCCCGTGCTCCAAAAAGTTACCTGAAAACAAAGGAAAATCAGTCGGTATTTGCTATTTCCGTCGTTTCTTTTTATGTCTGTTCAGTGAAGTGTTCGTTATCCGATCATAAAAATCTTTTGCGAAAGTGTTCGTTATCCGATTTGTTCGTTAACCGATCACCCACTGTACAGTGGAACTCCAGTTAACGAATGTCCTGGTTAATGACCAAATTGGTTAACGAACTTTTATTTTGCAAAAATTTTGTGTCGGATAACGAACTTAACGGCTTTGTGTGTCAAATTTGTAAGCTTGCCGACTTTTAGGGAAATCAGTTAATCGTGTGTCGCTGATGGTCTAGGGTCCATTCGTACGTTGGTGGTGGCTGAAAACACAAAGATGACAAGTATTTTACAGTAAAAATTGTTTATTAGAATGGGAAGATGCTTACATATTTGAGGTAGTTGGAAATGGCTTATCTACAGTATTTTCTCCCGGCACTGAGGCGTGGCATATCGCTGGTCCTACGATAGTGCAAGCAGATCAGTCATAGCCCCAGAGCAGATGAGATGGGTTCGCTTGGTCACAGAAGCGATGGTAGGTGACAGAGCTGCAATGACTGCAGCGGTCTGCAAGACACAACACAAATTTTAGCGGGCACGACTTCAGGCTTAATCCAGATGAAGACGACACAGATTAATCGCCATAGAATTTTTAGGTAAACTGCATTTTGACCTTGAGATTCAAGATTTTTATAGTATTTCTTCCTTGAATCTCACCTTACGATTAGTCCTGCGTCCCATTCCTCGCTTCCCGATTGTTTTCTTCTTTGTCTCCATGTGAAAACCGAAACCAGATCAAGTCACAAGAAAGGTTTGTTCTGAGGCATTTATTTGACACCTGTTCGTGGACTCTGATCAGAGATTGTTGATAAACCTATAAACCTTTCGCTCATAATTTAGCCTATTGTTTCTGCTATCTGTCATTTTAGAACTTTAACGATCGTATGTGATGTTTTTATACCCATCAAATCTTTCCCCTTTTCTGAAAATTTAACCTACATCAACTGTTTGTGAACACCATATTGAATACTTGCTACCATATTGCAATTTTTCTTTACAATTATTTTTTATGTAGTATTTATGTGAAGGTTTGATCTACAACTAACTTCACTGACCAAATTGCAATATGGTAGCAAGTATTTCAATTATTGCAAATGAAAGACATCAATTGCAATTGAAAGACATCAAAAATATACTTACCATATATATATATGGTAAGTATATTTTTGATTTCTTTGAATTTTATTGTTTCACTGCATGCAGGTGTGTGTGTGTGTTTTTTTGTGGGCATGCCAACAGGCATCCAAAGTCATTGTCCACTGAACAACTAAGTTTAACTGCTCTCAGCCAATAATTCATTTATTGAGCTGCAATTTGAAAAAAATTGTAGACCTATAAATTCCCACTGTCATCCATCTGTCTGTCTGCCTTTCCTTCCTTAATCTCAAGATAAGTATTAGATAGATAAAAATACTATCAATATATACAAACTTCTGGTCTAGACCGGAAGTCACATGAATTCAATTAAAAAATTTTCCCCTGAATGGAATACACAGATGACCAGCATGATTGTTATTATCAGGAAATGTATGATGTACAGGGGCAAGACACTACAAATTAATTTGAGATGGAGAACATATACAGTATTTTAAATTGAATAAATTAAGAATATGATTAAAAATTGCAGCCTAGCATTGTGTCACAATAAATAATTGCTTGTTTAAAGTATAGATTTATATTAAAAAAAATTATGAATGTCCTATACATAAATAAATAAAATCATAATGATCTATAGCAAGAAGAATACAAGAAAAAGCCCAAAATCCAGCATAAAATTAAAAATTTTTAGTTTTGTGCTGGATTTTGGGTTTTTCTTGTATGTTTATTATCATCCAGTTATTTGAGATAGTAAGTTTGATCTATAGCAAGCACATATAAATTGGGTAAAACCTTATCACTAATATCATTATTTCAAATATCTAAATCAGTCACAAGCAATCTGTGACATTTGAGGTCCTAACATGCAGTTCCCAGACTGACAACATAATTCTATTTTCTTGTTTTTTGCCTCATACCATTATGCATCTCTAATTAAACTGATATTCATGATAAAGAACATTCAAACTAAACTTGACCAATGAAAAGATGAGAATAAACTATATATTACTAGTTTTCATATCATTAGCATATATATAGTATTTAGTGTACTGGTAATTATGGAGTGTTTTGGTACTCAGCCTGCAACTCCATAAGACAAAATTTATGCATCAGCTGGAACTCTTCCTGTGGACCACATCAAGAAAAAGTGTTCATTCATCACTAATATAAACAATTTGTCTAGAATTCATAAAAAAAAAATAATAAAACTAGATATCATAAAATTTTTCTAAAATATTTTAAAGGTTATATATGTCACAGAATACAATAACTAACTCTATATAATAATAAATATCATATTACTTTAAATTTAAAATACACTTTTCTATATTTCTGAATTTAAAGTCTTAAATAAAAGTCTAATCAGCATTTGTTGTTTGCTTCAAATCTGAAAACTGGAGAGGCAAGAAAAGTATAGACATTCTAGCTGAGTGTGGCCAAGCAATTTTCATACAGAAAAATCATTGTTTTCAACCCTGGCATAAAGAAAACAAGGGAGAAGGATTTCCCAACTATACAGCTTTGCTATCAATTTTTCTCATACCATTATACCACTACTAGAGATGACCAATTGACACACAAAATGGCTCCCCAGACAAACACAATAACTGGAAACAGTGTGTCCCTCAACAGTAAAGGCAGGACTGAAATGTTCATCAGTCCTCCACACTAACATTATGGTTGTCTATTCCCAAACAGAACTAAAGATGATTCACTGCCAGCCTATAACAGTGCACGCTTCTGTTATGTCACCACTGCAAACAAAGTTATGTTGGGATGCTAATGGCAAGACATACAACAGTCACTGTGCATACAAATTTCTTTGCTGTCACCTGCCAATAGCATAGGGAAATGACAGGGTTCTATACCTATCTCCAGATGGTAGATAAAAATGACATTGCAGCTTGTTATGCTAGTATCACAATCAGATAATTGTATCTCCTGATGACCTGTGTGGGGCATGAGCAGAGCTTGCCTGCTGTGTATGTGTGCCCTGACATATTCATTTTCCCCTAACAGCTCCTAACAATCAGTTCAGAATGGTCCAGATGGCAGGCAAATTGGCAAAACAGTAATTCCCTCAGCCCAATAATGTGGCCTTTTCTCAGACTCTGTCGACTATGTGTAATGCCTAACTGTGACAAGCATTTGATGACTCCAAATGACAAGTATACTGAAAATTCTGAACATTCCATGAACTTTTTTGTAGATTAACAAGGTAGTGATTTAAGTCATCCAAGTGCTATTATCTGACATGTAATTGGACTACAACTGTGATCATTTGAAGGGGTCGGTGCAATAAGGCATTAACCCTCACTTTTGTAAAAATTGAGATTCATACACAAAGTTATGCAAAATAATAGTGTATACTATCTGTCAATAGATGGTTGTGATATGAGATTACATGACTCAGTGGTAAATCTATATTCTTTTTCTAATCAGTGTTAAATGTCTTAAGGAGCAATAATGAGCTAACCTCATACATCAAAATGGGAGTATTCAAAATCTCAGCTCATCCAGTGGGTTGCTGCCAGAAGTGACATAGCTGCTGGTGTTTTTTGAGTGAACATAAATCCTGATTTCTGGCATATCAAGAGAGGGAAAAAGAAAACTGGTAAATGACGCGGCCTTCCACATTATGTTAAATTTACTTTTGAACTTATTTAATGAGAACAGTTTAATGAAAAATGAATACTTCAAAAAGAGAAAAAGAGACAAAGATTTTTTAATTTCTGTAGAAGTTATACATAATGAAATCAATCAATCCTAAAATCACACTTTAACAACTAAAGATTTTTTATATCTTACATAAACATACTAATATACTGTATTAAAGTCTTCAATTAATATACTAACCTAATATTAATTTATTCAGATTACATTCATCAACAAATAAATTAAATTCAAAATTGTCAATGCAAAATAGAGTTCTTATGAGTCTTATGGTGGCTGCCATCTCTTTTGCTGATGTGTCAAGCACAGAAAAAGATCCTTGCAGTTTAATGGCAGCAACCAGAAGTTGCCTGAAAGTTTGAAAAGAAGTGTTGAGAGGTAATGGCAGCTTGTTGAGATTTTGAATACATAATGGAAGGAGAAAGTAATCAAATGAACAATAGTTCCTCAAAAAATAATTAGCTCAACCACATCCTAAAAAGTATCATGTTTTTACTGTCAACTTTTATCAAGCACTGCCAACTCCAAAATTAACTGTAGGGTCTGCTTTATACAAAAAAAAAAAAAAACTGGAGTTACAACTGTGTTATACAAAATTGTGTAACAGACATTGAACAGTTGTTTCTGTGGAATGAAAGTACTGCTAAATGTAGTTCTTTGAAATTGAAAGTTGCCTATTGAAACACCACAAAACAGTGTGTAGTCTCAAAAACTTCACTTCATCAGTGATAGCAGCAAAGAGCAAAATAAAAACAGGACCCTGATTTCCTTGTACTTTGTGCTGGTGCACTTAGGTAAATTTAAGTAGATCTAACATCACTTTATATTTATTGGCCATACACAACTGTGTGATAGTGATTTTGGGCACAGAGCTGTATTCTCAGAGATACTGCTCTTCTGTGTACACTCCCAAAGACTGATCAAATGTGATCTTAAATGCTAACACAGACAATAAATTCAAAGTAACAATGATGCAACAGTTCAACTTGAAAAACTTTAGTGCACTGAGAAAACTATTATATTCAAAACCATCTCTCCAGTTCTCAAATGCCTCCATACTTCTAATTGACTCAGCAGTACCAGGCATTCTAGAAGTTGGCTACACTTAACACCATGAATTACCATTGTTCACGTTGGTAAGTGTAGCCAACTTTTTCGGTGAAACAGTACTGCTCTCATTCACAAATTTAAAATTATGATTTACAACTAAGTATTTATCACAAGTTCCTACAGACAGTCAAAAATTTGCAGATAATGTCACTTCTGGAACAGATTCCACCAGTACATCAAGAATTTTGCAGGAATCTAGTTACTCAAGTTACCATAGATGAAAAACATTAACTTGAAAATGCAGATTGACTTGACAATAATTATTATGAAGGTAATCCCAAAAGTAAGGTCTCCTATTTTTTTAGAAATACAAAGAAATGTTAATTTTCAATACTGTTTACATTATTTTAAAGCTTGACCATTTATCTATGTTTTTACATAATTGGTATTTCAGTCAATGCATTTTTATAAGCACTGCGGCAGTTTTTGTATGCCCATGTCATACCAGCTCGCAGCCATGTCGTTTAAACCGATTGAAATTCATCGCCAATTGATGGAAGTGTATGGTAAGTCGTTGCTGGATGTCAAAAACATCTGCAAGTGGTATAGTAGTACAACCAGCTGTAAGTTCGCAGCTGGTTGTACTACTGAAATTCATGACAAAGAAAGAAGCAGGAGACTGTCAATTTCCAACGAGACAGTTGCAAAGGTTAAGCATACTAAGTGTGAAAATCGGCAAATCACTCTGGATGATCTCTGCATTTTGGTTCCTGAGTTTCCCAAAGCACCATTCATAGGATTTTAATGAATAAGTTGCAAAGGTGCAAGATGGGTCACGCAAAATGGTGGCGAGCTGGTATGACATGGGCATACAAAAACTGCCAGTGCTTATAAAAATGCATTGACTAAAATGCCAATTATGTAAAAACATAGATAAATGTTCAAGCTTTAAAATGATGTAAACATTATTGATAAATATTTCTTTGTATTTTTGTAAAAAATAGGAGACCTTACTTTTGGGATTACCCTCATAGTATTTGCAAAAATAAACTTCTATAATGCCATTTTGTTGTTCTCTCTAATCATTTGTACTGTTAATATTAGCAAATCTAACTGTAAACATTGTCATAATATTCAACTGAATGTTAAATTATAGCATATACTTATGCAGAATAAATTTGTTTGCAACATCCATTTATAAATCTTTCCAAACCCAATCCCCAACTACTTGGTGCAATAAGGTGCTAACCAACAAAGACATCCCCAGTTTTCAAAATACAGTAGAGCATCGATTATCCGAATATTGATCAACTGAAACGTCAATTAAGCAAAACCTTTCCAATTGGCAAATTTAAATTTCTGCTAGTGCTGTGGCACTGCAATCTTTGGCTATGTCTTGGGCTACTCCAATATTATTTTTGTTGGTGTGTGTGTTTTAGCTGGCAGCACTGGCGCAACCACGAGAGGGTACTTAAAGATGTGCTAGATTTGAACGAATTTCAACATGGAATAGGTTAATATATTTTTTGTACATAATCGGTTATCCGAAAAATTGATTTTCTAAACAATCCCAGTCCCCAATTGATTCAGATAATCGATGCTCTACTGTATGTACAGTACAGTCATACCCCGACTTACGCGAACCCGGAGTTACGCGATTTTCAAATCTCGTTGATTCGTGTTTTGTTTGAGCGCCATGCAACCCTTGATTACTCACTCTCCCCACACTATTGTTCAGCTTACATGTTCGGATGTGTCGCACAGAATCGACGCATAGCTACAATTTATTTTGTGTAATTTGTTTCTGTTTGTTATATCTACGGAGACTTGAGAGACTCTATGTGGTGATTTCTTGTAACCGTGAACGAACCAAAAGGCAAGATAAGATTAACAAGAACATTTATTAGCTTATATACATCCGACTTGGATTTTACACAAAAGGCATCTGCAATCGTAAACAATTGACTGAAAAAAGTATACATTTATCAGATAATAAACAAAGACTCATTTTGTAAACAATTTACCTTTTGTATACACAACTGACAAGATTACCTTTCAAATTATAAACAGACTCGATCTCAAGCGGTCTTTTGATCGTCGGACATACAAAAGAAATGAACAGATGGCGCCTAACTTAAGCGCGGTTTACAATAATGAATATGATTAATCTTAACACTCTACTATGTCATCCAAACGAAGTAGANGGTGTTAAATGCAGCTTGTTCAGATATTTTGCCCAATTAGAAACTGCTGGAGAAAGGAAGAAAAAATGAACAGCTGGAACATGTGGCAAGGAGGTTTCTTGACTGAAGGGCATGTGATTCACCAACCACAACTTGCCTAAAGGGACAATATGCAATTTAGTAACATATTGGGCTCATATGAATCTGCTGAGGCAAACATTTCTGATGGAGGAACTTGACATTTCCTCCTGTACAGCAGCTGACTGGTTCAGTTACTTGCATAAGATATGTGCCTGGGAGGTTCAATCCATCAACGATGGTAAAACTGGAGGTCCTGGCATTATAGTGGAAATTAACAGACAGACAATAGACAGATAAATAATCTTTATTAGATCCTGACACCGCTAGGCACAATCGAGAATGCTGAACAAGATATATATTTCTGTAAAAGAGGTAAATGTAACACAAGACCCAAAACTTCAGAATAAAAGTAGTTTCAGTATTTAACTCCCAATATTTGGAATTATGCATTTTTTAAAACTTTCAAATGCTCATATCTCAAAAGTAACTATGTGTGGCTTAAAGCCTTATTGCACTGATCCCTTCATTTACATACCTATCTCAGACGTAGTTGTGTACCAAGTTTTGCAGTGATTGGACAATTCTATCTGAGTGCTTAGTTTTCTGTCAACAAGTACTGTATATATGAAAAATATATATATAAAAATAAACTGCTAATTAAGACAATCATAATATTTATTTGGAAAAAAGGAACATTTACAAAAAGAGATGTCTCAGTTTTGAGAATAAATAACATAATTAACTATCAAATAGTGAAAACTCACAAAATAAGAATTTTAAGAAAAAAGTTTTGTTCTCATAAAAAATACAGTTCATAAAGATAATGTAATAAATGAAAAAATCTAATGGAAATAATTTTCTTATACAACAATAATATGTTAAACACAGTGTAGGGCCATTAATTAAGCCATGGTGATTGGGGTCCAAACTGCTTAACCGCAGCTTAAATATTTTTTGATAATGCATAAATTACAATAAATAATGAAAAAATTAAAGTTTTTTGATTAACAGCCTTGAAATTAATAATAAATTATTATTTAAGAATAACAATACTGTACTTTAATACGAGTCGATTTTTTGCAGATTTACTGTGGATTAACTTTGTAACATTGTAAGATTTGAATCAGTTACAATGGTGGCCTCCATAATGCTGACACTCAGCATGGATAAAACAGATTAATACTGTATTTGAATTTCATTGTAAGTTATTTTATTGTTTATTGATAAATAAAAGACTAATCTTCTATAAATACCTCTTTGAAGTTATAAGCCAGCATTTAAATATTTAATGCGCGATAGTGTCAATCATGGACATTCGAAATGCCAAAATGACAGCTGTCAACATCTGTCTCGCATATTTGAGAGACCATGTCCAGTCCGTACAATCCATAGTGTCAAAAAATTGGGATCCAAGCTTTTTGTGCACCTTAAGCAAATTTACAGATTACTGACCCGCAGCTTAATGGCCCTACACTGTATATTTATTAATCTCTCCAAACATTAAAAATATGTGAATTTATTGATATTTTATCAATGTTTTAACATTCAGCAACAAATGAACTGAAAACATTTACAAGTTTGTTCTATATGTCATTATTAGATTATATCATTTTCATGTCTTCATAATAANTGATCTGTCGCTGTACCAAGCCCAGGACCATGCTCATCAGTGATTGTTGGAAGACATACAACTGTCTCAAGCAGGAAGGATTTCTTCACCTGTCTGTAAACCACTCAATTTTGTTCATCCTGGCACCAGAGTGCACACCCAACACATCGAGAGGTTTTGGCAGAAAGTACGTACCAATGTTCCTCAATGTCAATCAAAAACATCATACGACAGGCCACCCATTTGAATATTAATAAAGAAAAATAATTGTATCATCACTACAACTTACTAAACTTCTTTTAGAATTATATCTAGTAAAAAAAACTTTCTTTTCATAATTACGCAGCATGTTTTTGTATTTGTTTATTTAAACAGAAGAACAAACAACATAGCATAAAAATGGGGAAATTTTTTGATCCAAATATAGTTTAGGGATGATTAACCCTGTTCAATTTAATATGTATCAAAGATTTAACATGCAGGACTTAATGCTATTTCATTAATCTTACAATGAACAGTTAATCTCCTTTATTCCAGTTTAACTCCCAATATTTGGAATTATGCATTTTTTAAAACCTTCAAATGCTCATTATAGTGTTTCATTAAATTACATTAAATTTTGTAAATGCTTGTATGTAATATGCATCAATATATTTTATATGGTAATTGTTTACTATTTCTCAACCAACTCAGATTTTCTTCTAATGCATACTGATAAATTTTCTAGTCAAGCTGAGCATGGATCCATGTTTTTTTTTACAGTGGTTGACAATGGAAGGATAAAAAAGGCCCACTGAATATCTCAGCACACATACAGCACATCAAGATATTATATGAATTTCACTTCACTGAATCTAAAAAATCAACAGGATATAACTTTAACATTGGAACATTTTATTTCAAAAGATGGTGGTTTTCAACTCGTTCTCATTTCCATCCACATGTGGAAATTACCTGAGAATGGAAGTGTTCCCTTTTATCCCTCATAGGCATATACAAATTATTTATGAAATCATGTGATATCCAAAGTTCATGCATGAAGATGGTCGCTTGTAGTGGTGCATATACACTCTTATCAAGTTTTTATGTTTGACAAGTGACACTAACCACCTGATTCATTTCTTGGTAAGTCACAGCATTCTTCAGATGCACAGGAAATGCGAACGTGGTGCCCAGATGGTGTTAAATGCAGCTTGTTCAGATATTTTGCCCAATTAGAAACTGCTGGAGAAAGGAAGAAAAAATGAACAGCTGGAACATGTGGCAAGGAGGTTTCTTGACTGAAGGGCATGTGATTCACCAACCACAACTTGCCTAAAGGGACAATATGCAATTTAGTAACATATTGGGCTCATATGAATCTGCTGAGGCAAACATTTCTGATGGAGGAACTTGACATTTCCTCCTGTACAGCAGCTGACTGGTTCAGTTACTTGCATAAGATATGTGCCTGGGAGGTTCAATCCATCAACGATGGTAAAACTGGAGGTCCTGGCATTATAGTGGAAATTAACAGACAGACAATAGACAGATAAATAATCTTTATTAGATCCTGACACCGCTAGGCACAATCGAGAATGCTGAACAAGATATATATTGGAGAACCATGAAGACACAGAAAGCAGATAACATATATAAAAAGTAATAAAATAGAAACAAAAAANTAAATGTGGTAGTGGTACACCCCATCACGAATACCGCAGACAGGACAACAGTCTGTATTACTATTATGAAATCTGTGTAAGTGGGCGCTGAAACGTCTGTGCTAACTTAAGAATTGAGTAAGGTGGTGATGTGGGTGAATCCCCTTCCATTTCAGACGATTGCTGACATTCGGGAGGAGTTGCCTAGTAATATGAGTCTCTGGCAAGGTGTTAGAAGACAGGAAGGTGGCAGAAAGGATGTCCCCAGCAATAGAGTGGGTGGTGTCCTTATCCTGTAGGATTTGCACAGCGGCGGCACTATCTTTGCTGATGTTGATTAGTTTCTCCTTATATTCATTGTTGCAATACTGTACAGCCATAAGGACAGCAAAGATTTCTGCCTAGAACACCAAGCACTCTGAATGAAGGCTAAAAGTACAGTACCATGATGCTTCTCCATGCCAAAGGAAAAGATGACAAATGCACCAGCCGTACCTTGTGAAGCCTTCAAGTCTGTGAAGGCCTCTATGGAAATTGACAAGTTCAAAATCAGCAAGTGAAAATACAACCGCAGCGACCCGATATGCGGCTCTTGGATATTTGATGGTGTCAAGCCTAAAAGCGGCCAGGCATTTGTTGAGTGAATTGCAGAGACACCCTGTTGGAAGTGATCTGTCGCTGTACCAAGCCCAGGACCATGCTCATCAGTGATTGTTGGAAGACATACAACTGTCTCAAGCAGGAAGGATTTCTTCACCTGTCTGTAAACCACTCAATTTTGTTCATCCTGGCACCAGAGTGCACACCCAACACATCGAGAGGTTTTGGCAGAAAGTACGTACCAATGTTCCTCAATGTCAATCAAAAACATCATACGACAGGCCACCCATTTGACGTACAGACAACAAAGTTCGACAGTCACAAAAAGCAGATTCACACCCATCATCGAGACGTATGACGGGTGCAACTGTGAAGCAATATTGATTAAGAACTCCAAGGAGTACTATTGACTTTCCTTTTTAGTATTATTATTATTATTATTATGTTGGGTTTTGTGAGTTATACTCGGTTCACACCGGTAGCTGTGTACTATGCCGGGCCAGAGTCAAGGCATAGCAAACAAAACAAAACTAAAATTAAATAAGTGTATCAGTGTGTGTGTCTGTATTCAGGAATTTCCTAACAATGTGGCATGTATTCAATATAGTGGACTTCTGTAGTGTGATGTATGTATTTCTACTCAATTGTAATGTTCCCAGGCTTTTGTGTGATGTGTGTGGTATCACACCTGTACAGGAGAGAACAACAGGTACAATAAGCACCCTATCCATCCTCCACAGATGCCTTATTTCCTGGGCGAGTTTTATTATTATTATCATCATCATCAGACTTATCATTATAGAGTCGTGATAGGTTGTTGTAATGCATCAATGAGCAATACATGTGTTTTTGGCTTCATTGGTAATAGCAGCCATGTGCACGTGGTAAAATTTGAAAGCTATTTCTCTTGTTCTATCGTCAACTGCCAACAAAAAACAACGGCTCCGTGCCGTGCTCAACCAGACGAATATATCGGTACGCATTAGAAGAAAATCCAAGTCAGTGGGGAAATAGTAAACAATTACCTTTTATATTAATATTTGTGTTCATATCTACATTGCGTAATAATCTTATAAAGTTAAATAAAATAACTGTAAATACATACTTTAATGAGCACAATATCTCCTCTCTTACATTTTCCTTCTGGGTCATACACTTCATATTCAGTAGTATGAGTAAAATACTACCCAAATAAAATTTAAAGAAAATATTTAATAGGTTATCGAAAGCTAACTTCACATATAACTTTAAAAAAAATTCTCACCGCATGTAGAAAATCATCATAGACTTCATGAGGCACAGAAACAGTAACTACTTGCTTCAGTTTCGGGGCATAACACTTACCCAACATCATTAACCTTCGCGTTGCCATCATTAACTCTTTCGTTACAGTTATTTAAACGGATTCATTTAATAATATTCATGCAACAAAGTTTTCGACTCACATGCGAAAAATCACATTACTATTATGTGTAAGTGTTGCCAATGCAACAAGTTCCTATACGTTAATTTTCTATTTATATTCGCCAATAAAATCGTTGGTGGCGCCAAACTGCGGCGGTTGACGAAATCAACATAACAAATTTGGACAAGACAGAAAATATTTGTTATACTGTAATAAACAATGAATAATTCACGAAATACCTAATAATATAAGCAAAGCTTTGGATCCGGAGTCGAAACTTCCATTTTTTTTTTTTTACGCTGAATCCGGCTCGCCGTCCAGAGCCACATATTCTGGCCGGATGGCCAAGCGGTCAAGGTGGCAGCCTACCGATCTGGGGGACCCGGAATCGAATCCGGACGGGTCGAAAAATTCCCAGGAATTTTTCGGGGTGGTCCGTCCGGATATGTCGGGCCCCGTCCTCACTACCCGGCCGCCCCATTGTGGGTCTGGCCGAATCCATAATGGACTTGCTAAAAGAGGCCCTTTTTAAAAGAGTTTTTAAAAAAAAGACAGTAGGATGGCCGGGTAGACTATTTTTAAATTTAAACATTTCGAATGGTTATATTTGAATATTCTCGGTTACAGAAAATTTCCTTAAATATAAATACGATACTTATGTCGTATATAATTTAGTAAATTTTTACAAATTCGATTTGGTTACTCCTTAACATTAAAAAATGGCTCTGAAAAGAGCCTTTTGTTAACTAAATTATAAAAATCTAGCTATACCGTTATCCAAAATCGAAGACATTACTTTATTAGCACCCTTACGGCCGTGATGTTCTTTTCTTACTTCTACCTTTCCTTTGGATGCGTCTTCTCTTTGTTACACGTCTTTTCTTGGATGGACTTCTGCCTCTTCCCTTTCTCCTTGGCTTGGACCGACTTTTCTTTGTGTTTTTTCTCTTCCTTCTAAATTTGAATCGCTCTTTCATGAGTCTCGAAAGCTTTCTTTTCTGAGCTTTATCTTTCCCCGATCTTTTCAATCTTCTCCGGTATTTTCTCCAACGAGTTCGTTCTTCTGGGCTGGGTGCTTGTTTTCCAAGAGTGATATCTCCATCCAATTTATCTCCATTTTGAGTGGAGTAAAAATCTTCATTCACATTTTTATCCAAAGGAGTTATCATCATCTTTTTTTCTGGAGGTTCTTTGGATTTCGAGCGACTGCGGCTTCGTTTTCTAAGTTTTTCACTTGGAGAATTGTTCATCTTGCTTGCGTTTCTGCAGAACGAAAGAAGCAGAATAACGGAATTCGAAATTCTAAAAGCGTATTTAAAAAGAATTCGAAAGTTTGAATTCAAATTCAATTGAAAATGTTCTTGAGAGTAAAACATTTTTAATAATAAAAATGTATCCACCAATAAAAATTATTTTGAACTTTTTATTTATCACTGTCTAATAAATTAAAATTGATCCATTTATTTTAAAATTAAGTTATTAAATTTATAAATTATTATCATTATATAAAGGAACTACAGATGGAATAATGTCATAAAAGTTGAAAAAATCTATTTTAAACCTATTTTAATTTTCAGTTTTCATCTAAGTACTAATGGATTAATATACAATAATTGAAAACCGGAGTTTATGGCTTTCATTTTTCTATTGGTATATTTTAAAAAAGAAATATCGAATTCATTTCTGTAATTTAATGATTTGTTTGTTGTTAAAAATGCAAAATAAATCCATAAATTTAAAAGTCTGGTATTCACGAAATAAATCTGTTCAATCAATTTCAATGATTGTTCTTTATCAATTGCAAAAGTTCATAAAATACTTTCGTGAATTATCTACGATAAGCTTAAAGTTCTGTGTAATTTCGAAAGCGATATTGTATACTACAAAAGGTATGTTAATGATATATTCATAATATGGAAAAACAATCGAGTAATTGCTAACTTTATAGATAGGATTAACGATAATGAAGATGGCCTTAGCTTAAAACTAGAGCAAAAAAGCTCTGTTATGGTATATTTTTTTGGACATTAATATTATATTTAGAGAGGGACGTATATCTACCGGGGTATTTATTAAACCAACGCATAGCCCACTATATATACTTGCTAGCTCTAATGATCCTTATAAATATAAATTAGCAGCATTTCGAGCATTAGTTAGGAGGGCTTTTTTATACTGCGAAAGTATAATAGACAGGGATGCAGAAATAGAAAGAATCATGCAGGTAGCAGAAGCATTGGGTTACAATAGGAAAGTTATAAAGGGGATTATCAATAAATTAGAAGTTGGTACAGATATAGTATCTGGTCGAGGTCCATCTACATACACGAAATTTACGTACAACAAGCGCTTAGGAAGCATTAAGAAAGAAATCGCAAATAAAAAAGATACAAGGATGGTCTTAAAAAGAGCTCCGAATTTGTACAGAATACTTAAAAACGATAAAGGGATAGTTAAAAAAGAAGATAGGTCGGGTATATATAAGATCCCATACGAGAATCAGATGTTAGGAATAAATAAAGAATATGTTGGGGTTACTACTAGAAACCTAGGTGTAAGGATAAAAGAGCACAGATATGATATTAGAAAAGGTTCTAATGCCACAGTATTGTCTCAAATGGCACAAACGGAAGGTTCAATAGTACGATGGGATGAGGCGGATATCCTGAAACAGATACACTCCCCGACTTTGGCAAGAACGGCTGAAAAATTAGAAATTTATAGAAGCAAACTTAAAGGGAATTGCATCAACGCAAGAGATGCAGAGGGACTTCCTTCCGCATGGAAGTTTGCAATTAAAAACTTTAAATAAGAGCAGGAACTTTAATAATATGTGTAGTAAAAACTCTGTATAGTTAAGTAGAGAAACTCTGTGTAGTTTAGTAAGCAATATTAATATTTAGTATTAACAGTTTGTCTATTAAGTTAGAGGTATTAATATTTAGTATTCACAATTTGTTTGTTATATTTGACTATTTTATTTTATTTTTAGTATTAGCAGCATTTGTATTAATTTTATTATTTAAAAACGTTATTTGGCTATTAATAGCGTATAAGTTATCGGTTATTAATATTTATATTTTGTATTTTGAACTTGTTGTTCTATTTTTTTGAAATGTTCTAATTAACCTGACGATGATCCATTGATTGGATTGAAAACGTTTGTTTAAAGAATAAATCTCTCAGCGACTGATCAGGTGTTGATTAAGCTAGTTTTTATATTTGAAAAATGTTTATACTGGCAATATCAGCAAATAAAATGCTAATTAAAAAGTTAAACTTAAAATATTACCTCGAAAAATGTATTTACCACTAAAATTCTTTGTTATAAAGCACCATAAAATGAAACATAAATTACAGGAATATTTTCACTATAAATCAAATTATGAAATTTATTTATATTATAAAATAACGAAACAACTATTCTTATATATAAACTTTTATAAAATTTGAATGAAAGTAGGTTAGGTCATAATAAAATAACGATCCACTAGTGGCCGAGTAGATAAAACCATTGAATAATGGTCGTAGTTTTGCTCCTGATAATGGGAAAAGACAGTAGCAGATTATGTTCCTTTGAAGCCTTAGGCTCCGTTTTGTTATATGGTCCTTTATGTAAAAGTGTTTTTTTAATATTAATTAATTAATTAAAAACACAACAAAATCGTCAATTTATGAGTTATTTTATTGTTTATGCTGGGTTGCAAAATATAGGCTACCTTTTTTAAACGTTAATTAAATTTTAGAGGCATATTAATTTTTGCTGTGTAATTTTTGGGTACCCTGGAGACGACGAGGCCCTAAGCGTGCCCTGTGCCTAGTGCGCTTACTGGGTAATTCGTCACTGAGAAAAGAGGATTTTGTAGAGAGATTTTCACTTGTCCCTGGCTGGTAGACAGACACAGTTGCAGCAACTGGGGTGCATATACATTTGGAATCAAACTGATCCAAGATTATTCTGATCGTTCAAATCCCGTATACAAACGAACTATAGCGATTTGATCCGTGTATACAAACGCCATCTAGGATCGACTGGATCGCTATCAAACTAATCCGAGCTGAGGGTAAGATCATTTGAATCAGATAAAAAAGAAGATGGCGACCTCCACGGTTAAAGTCAAACTGATAGTTGACAGCAAAGAAATATGCTTGAGTGTCGACAATAAAATGTATTTAAAACTCAATAAATGGTAAGTGAAAACATTTTTAAAATATCCGATAAACTGAGATGAAAAAAATAAGTATTAAGAGACAGTTTTGAAATATTGTACGATAAGAATGCATGGCGTGCACTATCCCATTTTGCCATTATGTGAGCAGTTTTATTCACGGAGTAAATACGATTCTATCCTTCTTATATACTTTTCGCCAACTAACACACATGATAGAAGTGACCTGTATCACGAGACAAAGACTGATCCGCTCTTACAGATCGATCCATCTCAAACGAAAAGTATATGCATTCCTGGAATTTATCTCATGATAAGACTACCCTCTTTCCAGGTGTCTTTCTGTGGCATTCGAGAGCTTCTCGCCGTGTACAGTACTTATGGCCTCTCTTCTCTCCGTTCTGCAGGCAATATGACGAAATGGTTATCCTGCTTTTTTCACTCCGATGATACGGCCTTTCTTAAACTCCATCATCTGTGCGTAATGTCTTTGACTGTATTGTACAAGCAGGCCTGCGATCTCCAAACAATAAGTACATTAAAAATTCTGAACGTAGAGATACGCTCTACCTTTTCTATAAGATACTGCGGTAGCAATTTTAAGACATTCCGATGCATTAACTGGCGTGTCATCAGATTACAACTATAATCATTTTTATGCCCGTCTGAGATATAGATGTATGCCGAGTTTTGCAATAATCCGACAATTCTATCCGTGTACAATTCTATTTTTTTTTTTTTTTTGTCAATGTAAGCATGTTTAAATGTACTGTAATATATTACATAATGTACGATTTTGTTATACGTATTTTTTCATTAGAAAAATTAAGCATAAAATTGTCCACCAAAAATTTACTGTTTTTAGTTGATCTAATTTTCAAATTCCGTTTTCTGAAAAGTAACGTTTCAGAGTTAGCCGCTTACGGTTCTATACCCACTGTATGTTGTTAAAAAATATATGTATATTGTATGCATATAGGTCACTAAAAGCTCACATTATATTCTTTCCATGTTTTCGGATTCGTGTCCTATTTAAATATCGTAAAAACAGATCGGATTACCAGGAAAAAGCATCAAAGTGACAATCATGATTTTATTAATTTGCCAAGTTTCATTCTTATTTTTCTTTATTCGATGAAATCGTTTTGAGTTTTCTTGTATACTGTCTTTGTTATTCAGTCTTTGTTGCTTTTTATTTATTTTAAAGTTTAACATTTTATTTTTATACTACATTTTTAATCGTAGGTAAAAACAATTTTAATTTTTTCTCGTTTGTATTTGTTGTGAAACCGTGTCCTTTTTTTATTGTTGACTTGTTAAATACTGACTTTATAGTGTATTTTGAAGACACATGGCAAAATTTTTTTCATCGTTTATCTGTAATTAGTTGATACGGTATGGTAAGATAAACGATGAAAAAATTTGCCATGTGTCTTCAAAATACACTATAAAGTCAGTGTTTAATAAATTTTTCTCGTTTATTTATTACGAGAATAATTAAACTGACTTAATATATACCTGCTTTGATTCTTATGTAGCCTTAATGTAGGTATTAATATAAGTCTTTATGCTTCATCTCGAACATGGTTCGTAGTTTTTTAAGCTGTTCGTATCTCTTGAATTTTTAAAATGCTTTCTCACATCTCTAATGAAAAATTCGTTTTTACTTTCCTGACTGTTATACATAACAGAGGGAAAGTATGGCGATTGGTCAAAAAATGACCCTCCAGATTTTTACATTTTTTGACTCAGCATACCTTGAAACGTCGAGAAATGGAAAAAATGGGGGGGGGGGTAATTTCTCTATGGGGGATGTTTGTGTGTGGGCACGATTTTGTTTACCCTTTTTGAAGCTTTATAGCTCCTGTGTTTTTTGTCGAAAATTTCTGAAATTTTGCAGGGAGATTTGTTTATTAGTGGGGATTGATGCTATTAATCTCCCTATTAATTATAAAAAATGGTGATTAAAGGTCGAGCGGGTGGGGAATAAAGGGGATCGCGTGTATCTCCAGTAGAGTCAGACTTAGTAACGATTTTACTCGTTACTAGCATTTACAGTTTATTATAAAACCCATCATTACCCTCAAATTTAAGCTTTTTGCCTTTTTTTTTGTTTTCTAATTTAAGGAAAAAGTTTCTCGCGTGTAATCTAGATTTAGGTATACTTAAGCTTAAGAAATAAAATTTTTGAAAACGTTTACGTCTAGTTTAGAGATTTATAACAGAAAAAAATTACATAATTAAATCTTGGTATATTTTATTAAGATAATATTTTTAAAAAGGGTGTTGTTCTCAATGAAACAAGCAAAAAATGTTTTAAAAATTTAATTAAAAAATAAATACAGTTTATCTTTCAGTAAAAATGTCTCGCGGAAATATTGCGCTCCTAGAAAAGCTATCACTCTTTTCTAGGAAAGAAACTACTAATCTAGAATTTGAAATGATCATTATGGATCTTGATAGATTAGAATTTTAGAATTGATTAATTTGAATTTTTATAAGATATTATCTATAACTTATAATGATAAAATTCTGTAAATATAATATTTTAGCATCATTAATAAAATGCAATGAAACTATACATTAAAATAACTTTTTATTAAAAAAGTTTACGATACAGTTTAATCTTCTCGAAGATGACGAATATTCTGTAATAATTTAAACAAATATATAACTTTTCGAATTTATATAGCCTAAGATTCTTTAACTTCAAGTAATTCTTACCGTTTTAATGATAAATTCCTTTACTTTCATATGGTACAAATCCTACAGGTATTAAAGGTACTCCACCATAATCGTATGCTTTACCACCAATCGAATTAAGATTTTTAAACAAATTACTTAGAAATGGGAGTCCTCCTAATCCCTGATTCTTGGGTAATCCAAACAATCCATAATTTAAATGACTGGCAGAAGCAAGAGGATATGGACATGGTATTACAGGATAACCATTATAAGGATATCCATGATTAATACCAGGCAATAGAAGATTTTGTTCAATAGCAGAAGTAAAAGTAATAAATAAGCTTACAGTTATTGCCTGAATAATACAGAAAAGAATAAAATTAAAGATATAAAATGATTATAAAGCTAATGTTAAAAAGTATTACTTACAAAAGTCTTCATGATTTTAACTGCGTTACTACGATCCCCGAAATTAGAATATCTCTTCGAAACATCTGGTAGGATTTATATACTTTCTGGAAGTACTTATTGAGATTTTCGAGTATTAAATCGTGTTTATTAATTTATATTTTTAAAACTGATTCGTGTTTATTTAATAATGAACATTTCCTGTAAGAGTGTTAAAGAATAGCGAAAGTTTCGTGAGAAATCCTCATAATCGCTTTAATGAAGAGTCGTGAGTTGTGTTCAGGAAAATTTTATTAATGAACTTAATCAAAGTAGTTATTAATATCGATTTAAAAAGAGAAGATAAATTATATGTATTTATAGATTTTAACAAAATTAGTATTTGTTATAATTGAGTTAATAGCTATTAAGTAAGCTTCTTTTATAGTTCATATTACTTAAAGCGAAAATAGTTATGTAATTAAATTATATACGTAATAGACTAACTATACTTAGACTCTTGATACTGTTAGAATGGAAAGACTACTTATCTTTTCCCTCTGTGTTAAAAAACCCTAACCATCCTATACGGTTTTTATGTTCATAGGCATACTTAGGAGAGGAAAAGCGGAACATATTAATATGTCTCTTTAAACCAAAAATTCAAAATAAATAAGTCAAATATCACATAAATAATTATCTTTTATTTCTGAAATATGTTTTTATACAGTGTATACTTTTTCTAAATTTATTTTAAAAAAGTTAAAAAATCTAATAAAATTGTAAAGAATAATATTTATAGATTAATTATAGAGGAAAGCGAGGAAAAGTGACAGGAATAAAAGAGTAAACGAAAGTTTTTTTTTTTTTTTTTCAAGTTTTGAGGCAGATAGCACTAGTTGTCTTAGTAAACAATGAGCAGTGAAGAAGAACGATCACGTAGCTAAATTTGTTCCGAAATCTTCACAGTTATGTGCATTTTACAAAGGAGTTACTTTGATTACTAACGTTTTTAAGTGTGAATTTTTATGCAGTCGGCGTAATATTTTTAATAAGCGTATTTCTAAAAAAATTTATAATAAAATTGTTGATGACAGTTTAAGTTAAGATCATAGCCACGTTTGTATCGAAAAGTCAAGGTTTGTCGTCTCTCCTCTCTACTGGGAGAGATGACTTATTACTGTATGAAAAGAGGAGAAATGACGTTACTTTCATATATATTTTAACATAGGAGAGCACAATGAAAGAAAGAAAGAAAGAAAAAATTAAAGTAATTTTCATGTTTCAGACACACTATCATTTATTATATTACAGATATATTGAATATTTTTTCGTTTAGATTAAGAATAAAAATGTGTTCATTTTCTGCTAACTTATTACTGTCTTGTTTTTGGTGCAATATCTACAACACTGAAAAAATATAAAAGTGAAAAAAAAAAAATGTTTCTTTTAACACATCATATACGTTTCTAACTTGTTACTCGTGATGATTTTTCCTACGGCATCTCTTCTACCTATAGTGCGTCATCTTACCAACCCCAGTAGAAGAGATAGCAAAATGGAGTACCTTAAATATATTTATTATAATTAATTTTCTATTATCATAATTTTAAAAATAAAACTTTTTTCTAAAGAGATTGAATTATAATGGGCCATTCTATAATTGTTATTCTTTGATGTGTCTTGTTGGACACAGAACGATTTTCCGAAATGTGCATTCTCTTCCCTCGCTTTACCTTATATATATATTTTTTGCTTGGTATAACTTGCAGCAGAATTTGCATGAAAATAACTTTTTCTCAAATAGTAATGTAAATTTTTATTGCAAATTTCATTTAAATTATTTTATATTAATAACAAAAATTTCCTTTATTTAATTTATCTGAATAAATAACCGAAAAATTGTTAGCAGAGTACATTCCTAAATTTTAATGCATGAAATAATTCATCCTAATTTATGCGCGAGTTCCAGAAACAACATAATACTCATATATGTGACAGTTTTTTTTATTTCTTCCTTCCTATCAAGGTATTAAAATGTCTTCTATAAAAATCTTAATTAATAAATTAGCCACTTTCTTGGTTTAAGAAGGACCTTGTTATCTATTTAATGCAAAATCAAAAATAGTTCTGTTTAAAATCGTCTCATAAGAGAATTGTAATTCTAAAACATATCATAATTCAAATCGTAGAGTGTATGTTTGAGAAGTTACTAAGCTAAAATAGTTAGACCTGTCATTCGATTCCAGTTTTTCTAAAACGATTAATACGATCATACTTCACTGTCATAGCCGGAGGCAACATTCTTCATCATGCTAATATACTATTGTATATTATCATTATAATATACGCTAACAATAAATAATGACAAAACGAAAGAGCTTATTAGTCTTTGAGGTAACTTCCTAAGCAGACATGAAGTGATTGATAATGCGTTATGTTTTTGGTCTATGAGTTGTATTTGGGTGTGTTTGACGTCTTTATGGTGCAGTTTTAAAAAGATATTATTTTTTTTATACAAAATATATTGCGAGAAATAATTGTCTAATTAAATAAAAGCTGTTCCATTAGAAAGTTAGAAATTGTAACCGTTACGTTTAGCCTATTTTTATTATCATTTTAGGAATCTATTTTCAACGATAAACAATTCCTCTAAAATTTCTTAAGCAAAAATTATGCAAGAAATATTTGTTTTAATTATCGCTTTTCATTTTGCATATTTTTTATATGGAGTGAAAGTGGTTCTTTTATTGTCCACAATATCCTAATATTTCAATTTTACAAACTGGATCCATTTATCTTTGAGTAGGTTTGTTTTTCCTATTAACTTGCATGCTGTAAAAGATCATTTAGCCAAAAATCAATATACAGTAGATGATAATTTTTCTTTTCAATTCTTCATTTTGTTACTGATATTATTTTGTCTTTCGCCTTATAAAAATTTAATTACAGTATAATAAAAGATCTGAGAAAATAATACTTTACTATTATTTTACTTTTTAAAATCAAAATATAAATTAATTACCTTGAAATTACAGTAAATGAAAGTAATTAAAACACAAATTTAAATGTTAAATTTTTATTTCAGCAAAATTTTTGCGACAGAAATAATTGATTTAGATTTACCGTTTAGTTATTTGTTTTAATTTTGTCGCTCTATTATTAAAACTACGAATAAATAAACAGAGAAAATTATTTAACATTTGGAAAAAGAACTTTTTATTAATCTTCAATCATAAAAATATCTTTACAATATTTAATCAACCATAAAAATTATTAAAACCGTTAAATGGTCTGAATCCTGCACCATGACTACTTCTGTAAAATGATCCTCTTTCACCATAACCGAAGAATGGATTATTAATGCCACCATAACCACCACCGTAATTGCCACCGTAACCACCACCATATGCTCCTCCATCGTAAAAGGGTTTATCGTAACTGGATGATCTTTCATGATATTTTCCACGTCCACGATTACGACCACGTCCATATCTTCCATAACCGCCAAATCCTCTGATATGTGGCTTTCTATGTTCACGATATCTCGTCCTTGGAAATCCATAAACACCATAATATGGTCTTGCATAATTTCCACGATTGTATTGATATCGTTCAGGAGATCCAATTATCATTTCGGAAATAAGCAGAACAAACAGAAATCCTAGCTGCACAGTTTTAAAAATGTCATTTAAATTCAGAAATTGAGTTATAAATAATTTAGTCAATTGTGTTTAAATTTTGATAGTAAACAAAATTTAAAAAAAGAAAACATATCTCTACTTACCAGAAAATTCATTTTTTTCTGTTTAATATTAAAAGATGCATAATTCTCCCTTTTATTTATTTAAATTATTAATTAAATATCACGTGATTGCTAAAAGGACCAATAAAAACTAAGAATTTAAAACCGGAAATAAACCTTTCCGCCAAGACACGTCCTATTTGGTGTTAGGTCTTTTAATTAACAAAACACAATGAATTAATCAGCCTGGAACAACTATTTTTTCTTACAAAATCTTTATTAAGAATTTTTTATAAGGTACAGTACATAACTTATATAAATATCCAGTATTTTAAGTTTTGATATTTATCTTCATCTTCCTCTTTTTTTATCTTTAATTAAAAAATAAAACAAAATTAATGTTTTATAGCAAATGTATATATAACACAAATCAGCATGATATTTACACTACTATTTGATTTTACCTGCAAGATTTACCATGGTTTGTATACGTATCGTCTTTGGTAAGGACCATATTCTCCGTGGTATCCATAAGCAGGCACAGCAGCTGCTGCTCCGTATGCAACTGGGTGGTGAGCTACACCAGCAACCACTCCTACTCCGTATGGTCTATATCCATATCCGTAGCCACCATAATATGGTCCTCCATAGTAACCAGCCATGGCTACTGCAGCCAAAAGAAGAAGGGCAGAAACAAACAGCTGTAAAGGAATTATTTTAAATATATATTTACCTCTTGTAAAGTCGAATAGAAATATAGTCTTTGTTTGATACAGTTATATACTTACCAAAGTTTTCATTTTGAATTGTTTTTTCGGTTTAGTGATCCGAAGAGTTTAGTGATTTTCTCATGACCACCGAAGGATATTTATAGGAAAACGAAAATTGGCTGACCAATGATAATTGTTGATTTTAGATTGATTGTCTAGGTCAGGTCATAAATTTCGTAACAACCAGTAATAACCTGCCTGGCCCTGATTTTACAAAAGGGTGGTGCTGGAGTTAATCGACATTCTCAGTCTTATGAGGTAACTTAATCATCTATTTGCATACGAGAAAAACAGCTAAGATCCCATTCTCCAGCATCACTTAACTTCTACTTATCGATAAATAACCAAAAATAGTAATTTTATTTTATGACTTTTAGTTGTCAAATGTGTTTTTCGTCCGTCAATTCAGAAACGCTAGCGTTTTGCATCATTAATATTATTTTCTCATTTTAAAATGTAATTTTCCATTAACAAGTAAATATATTCGAAAACCGTGTGACCTGAAATTTTATACTAAAACTGAGAACAATGAAAACAGTTGATTGTTATGTCAGTTAGAGATTTGTAACAGTTTCTTTGAAAGGAAAACCTTAATTTAGTTCAAAAATTAAATATTTTATAACGCTTTGTTGATGAATTTATTTATATATTTGTTATTTTTAATTTGATAACTAAAAATAAACTCTATTTATTAATATGTTCGCTTTATAGATTCTTATTAAATCACATTTTTCAGGAGATTTTTTTAATATTCTGAATGATTTATCTACATATTTATTAAAATAAATTGAATTATTCATTAAAAAACCAAATGGTTTCCAAATAATTAATATTTTCTTAGCATAACGGTGTAAATAGAATAACAACCGAAAGCCTACTTTAAACAAAGCTTCCCACTCATTTATTTTGAAGAAATTATAATAATAATAAATCAAACAACTTTTTCACTTAGCATACTACTGTGTTTAAATAAACTATATAATATTTAACCAAATATATTATCAAATATTTGCTAATCATTATCTCTGTTATCATTTTGTATTATTTAATCATTGTTATATTTTTAATTAAAAATTTATTTTGTAAATATTTTATTTATTTATTTTTAATTAAAAATGACCATGTTTCCACTGTCTTCCTGAATACACCTATGCTAATTTGGACATAAAATTATAGAAATAAACTTGTAGATTGTGACTAAATTCCTACATCAATAAGAATTTTCTTTTAAGATTATCGAATATTAATGATTTTACATTTTCACCAACCTTAAGAATAAATATTGTCAATTGTTTTTAACATATTTAAGAGGCTTATTATATGTTTGTGTTATCTATACTCGTATTGTGAAATAACACTGTGTTGATGACAGCTGTTATAAGAATTTCTTGTGACAAATAAACTAATTCTAAATTCATAAGTTTTCAGTTAAAAATTCGTCTTATCAAGCAGTTTTCACATATAAGTATTTTATTTGGGTTGCTCAATAACAGAGAATTGGAAGTATTGGGCTAATCGCGGTTCTTAAACAAAGTATAAACGGAAAGTTGCCACGCCCCATTACAAAATATAAGAATTTGCTCGCCAAAAATGATTAACCATTAGAAAAACTCATTAAAAATAAACACAGTAATAATTGATACCCCAAACTTTTTTTTTTCTTTCACATCAAACAGGTATTATTATTATTCTTTCACATCCAACTATTATTCCATATATAATATTGTACTTAACAACCAATACAGTACTGTACTGTATATTATTTTGGCTTGATTCCAAGATCACAATTTATGTCCAAAATAAATGTTGTCATCAATGCTGTTGATATCATCGAAAGATACTCTCCCCCATTGTCGACTAGGTTACATCATTTGACAGTTTTAGTGTTCGTTTTGACTCAGTTGCCTTTTTTCTCTTTTATTTATTATTTATATATTTAGTGAATGTAAAATTTCAAACACTATTTCAACTTGTTATAAGTTTATTATTTAATTTTACTGATATATACCTTACAATCAACGGTGTATCGAAGAGTGTTTGCTGCCGCTCTTCGATAATACCGTAGTCAATACGTCGTATTTACAATGAAGCGCGGCATCTCTATATGTTTTTATACGAAAATTATAAGTTAAAACATAGATTATTAACTAATTTAATAATAATTTAAACAAAATAAAAATAGTACATTCATTAGTTATATTAAAAGAAATATTACACATCAATCTGTAATTCACAATTAATAAAATAGTACTGTACTAAGTATAGTATATTAGAAAACTGAACATAGATAATTGTATAAATTATTTCAATCAGGTATTCTATTTTACACACAAAAAAAAATTATCAAATAATAAAAATATTTTTACAAGTTATAGCTAATTTCATATAATAAATTTAACATAATTTAAAATTTCTAAAATCAATTCTAACTCTAAAGCATATAACATTTTAAAGAAATACAATTTAATAAATACATTTTACGTAGATTTACATTTATAAGCACATTTTGTAACTATTATTAAATGCAATCTGCAATATAAATTTTTATTTACTGTATTTAAATTTATATATATACAGCACACATATCATGTTGAAAAGTGTATTTAAATTATATTATTTAGTACATCTAACCCTTCTATTATATTCTATTCTATACATAGAATATTATATTCTATATATATTCTATTATATCGAGAAAATTTTATGTTATATCTCCAGCCAAACATAAAATTCTAATATTCTTCAGACTTGTTGTATAAGCATACTACTGAATGTCTATATGGGTCACATAAAAATCCGAGTTTGTCCAACCGAAAGACACTAGTTTTGTGATCACGTGATCTAAAATTCACAAATAGATATTCGAATTTTAGCTATACGAATATTTATTAGCTATTGGAAAGTGTTACGAGCAAGTAATAGATCAAATAAAACCGGTTTGTACTATCTTGTAGTTATATAAATTCAGTTCCGTAGCTACGGGAGGTATGAGGTGGTTAAATCCCCTAAAAGCTTACAAAAGAAGATTCCAACTTGAAATCGAGATTCGTCTTAAAATTTCGTATTTCAAAAATGAGAAAAAACAACAAACATAGTAGTGAGAGTTTACAACCGCTATTTGGGTGTTAAAAGCCATAAAATCGAAAAATTCAACATTTTGTTAAAACTTTAACAGGCAGTATTTTATCTGTTTTATGACAAAATTTAATCGCAATAAAGACATTCAGAGCAAACGTAACTAATTCAGAGCTTTATAAGGGGATATTTTATTATGAAGAGTTCAAAAGCAATATCATGCTTTTTTTTTTATTGTGCATTCAATCATTTTCATATTGAATGTTAGCTTTTAGCTTCAAAAGATAATCTTCATCTTCATTTTTAAGTGACCTTCCGAGTATTTGATCAACACGATTTGGATTAATCGACAGCATTTCTTGAAACTGGCTTTCTCTTTTTCTCTGAGAAATAACGATGTGCAGTTACGAAATGATTTTCACTCCGTTAAGAGATCATTTTCAAAATTAAACTTTTAATCCTTCCGTAGCGATTGACGCATACATTTGCGTAAATTACGCGTACATTTTCGTAAAACCGTGCCTATTGTTTTCTTCCTTCCTGAAATAGGTTAAATACGAAGTTCAAGACAAAACTCGATTTCAAGTTGAAAACATTCCCTTGTTAGTGCAGCAATGTTCATAGGCAATATATATAATATACATTTTTGTTTTCATCATGTAAACTTAAGTTGCTTTTTTATACGTGGACTGTAGCTAATAGTGCTGGTAGGAAAAGGAAAAACACCAATCGTTCGTCACAATCTTTTTCTCTTTGTGTCGTGTTTTTATTGTCGGTTCAACTCTTGTCCCTTTTAATATCAGATAATGAAAAGCTATTTTTAACAGATTAAATTAATAATAATCACCCACAACAAGCTTGGAAAAGAGGAACAATTAAAATGATAAATTTCTAAATGTTCATGTAAATGTTCACCAGAGATTCCCGACAGAGTCGATATAGACCCTGAGGGTCAGTGGAATTTTGAAAGGAATCGATGGAACTCAAGAGGGTCAACTGTGAATCGATAGAAAAGTCAAATACTTATTGTACATTTCGAGAACTTCAGGTAATTTTTATAAGATTTTACAAAATGTATAATACAGTAGAACCTCGTAAACTCGGCCTAATGTGGACCGAAGGGTGGCCGAGTTTGTGAAAATGCCGAGTTATCGGGAATGGGGTTAAAAAAAATAAGTACGAGTGTTTCCTCAGAAAATACTGTACTGTACTTGTATGTATTGTTTACTTGAGAATATAACAGAGAATAAACTGCCCAAATACCCTTAAACAAAAGGCTACGTACTTTACTACATGAAAATGAAAATTAATGAATACACTGTGTACAGTAATTTACCTGATAAGACAGACCTCAGAAAAATACTTTATGAGAGCTTTTATACTTTTATAAAGCTGTCTATAATAAAAATTAATTAACTAAGGATTTTTTGCCCTACCAGGGTGTGGACGAGTTATCCGGAGTGCCGAGTTATCGAGGGCCGAGTTTTCGAGGTTCTACTGTATAAATTTTTGTAAATCACTCGTTCATACAATAAACAGGCCTTGTTTCAGTCAAATGAACACTAAGAAATTCTTCTTATATGCAACGTTTTTGTTTAAAAATGGTTCAATAATTTTATTTCGTTATCGTTTTTAAATTTTTTAAATAATTTTTTTGATATATTACTCAAAATCTTGGAAACATTTTAAGAGGTCGATTGAAAGAATATTTTTTTTTATATGGGATCAATGGAAGAAAACGTTTGGGAACTCCTGATATAGACAGTCTTATTTATAGGCATATACAATTTTTTCATTTTGCCTCTCACTTATTAATCTAGCTCCCAATGTTTAATTTGGCTGCGGAAATGTATAAACATTGTACAAATAGACTGTAGAATGTTTACAAATATGCAATCAAAGATAGAAGATGGTTATAACTTCAAAGGCACATAAGACCATCAAAAATAATTTTTATATTATGTTACTACAAAGTAATAATGTCAATTAAAGAAAAATTTTAATTGTTTTCTTACACATAAGATAAAGTCGAATTCCATAAGTTTAAAAATTAGATTCTAAATAAAAAGTAAATAAATAAAAGCTTTTTGCCATAATTAAAAACTTCCATTTAGTACAGACATTTTAATGATTTACATTAAATTTTATTTACAAACAATTTATTTATCTACATTAAAATGTAGATTCAGATGATAAATAAATTATAAATTAAAAAAGTTTAAACTTGACTATACGATAACTCATTTAAAATTGGTCGACTATATTTACGTTTTTAATAAAATACAAAAATATAGAAGACAGATATCCGTCTTCACAATCACCAGCGACAAACAATTTTCATCTACAGACACGACCTTTCGATAGAGGCTACGCCTCTGCAATAATGCAAATTGGTTATAACTCAACTGTCATTGCTGAAAACCAATTTGCATTATTGCAGAGGCGTAGCCTCTATCGAAAGGTCGTCTCTGTAGATGAAGATTGTTTGTTGCTGGTGATTGTGAAAACGAATATCCGAAGACATTTTCTATCTTCTTTATTTTTGTATTTTATTAAAACTATACGATAATTGTTCTGTTTTCTTACATCAGGATAACTTTAATTACTTTTAGAGGTTAGAGCCCACTTGGACGACGGATCGGATGGAATCGCATCGGTATGTGCACCACACTCGGTCGCATTTCAGCGACGGAAAGAATGGAATTTAGAGCAAAAGAAACAGTGAAAATATTCAAACGGGGTGTTTTTTTTGGTGTAAATAACGTCCACGAATTAGTGGTAATGAACTGTCTATTATTAGGTGATGATGCTGTATATTATTTTATCATTAATTTACAACATAATTTACAGCACCTAATAAAAGGGAAAAACTACGAAGAACTATATTATAATTCTTCGTAATTTTTTCCTAGAGAAATTAAAGTAGCGTCTGAATTACTGTTTTTTTTTTTTTTTTTAAATATGTAAACTAATAAAAGAAAAGGGGCAAATGACAGTACTCTTCTCACGTTAGATGTCCATCAGTCAAATGTTAAGGTGGCAGCCTACTCAGAATCGAATCTGGACGGATCGAAAAAGTCTCAGTAATTTTTCGAGAAGTGGTCAGTACGATATTTGGTCCTGTCTTTCTCCATTCGGCCGCCATATTATGGGCCTGACTCAATTGGGCTCACAATGAGGAAAAAAGATAAAAATTGCACAATGCTAAAAGGACTCTTATTTCTCATAGGGTGGGAAAACTAAAATTCCCAGAAAAGTAAGTGTTTCCCTAAAAAAAAAAAAAAAAGCAGTTTCAGTTAATAAGTGAAGTGCAAGTGATTTCGATAGCTAGGCATCTGGGTTACTGATCTTGACGGTACGAGGCTGACAGGCCGAAATATTGCTTCCTCCAGAATACAAGACGGATTTCCACCCGTGCAACTCGTCCTCTCCGTTTGTCCACCAGTCTAGTGTGACTTTTTATCCGTCCATTCCATCCGCCCAAGTGTGCGCTTACTCTTACTCCACGACTAACCGACGAGTATGTTGTGTAGAGAATGCAGTTCAAAGAACACGGGAATTAAGAGCACATATCGTCAATTCCACATTCCACATCTGTAAATGAAGTAAAATTATTGAATATCGTTATTTAAATCCCTAAATTCATTAGAAGACCTACATAATATATACTTTAGGGGAGCAGAGCCAAATTTCGTCCTAACGGCTAAATTATAAACTATAGTTTTATTTCGAAAAGTGAAACCGCATATTCGAGACAGCATGTGAATCAAATTTGGTTAATATTTTCCCAATAGTTCTTTCTACACAGTGTTCTGAACAACTACTCTTTAATTATGATCACCTTGTATTTTTTCTAAATTCTTCGATAGTAAAATTGAAAACTATATTTAAAATTTTTGTGTGTGGCTATAAAATTTTATTATATCATATAATCACAAATATGGGTATTTAATTACTATAATACATTTCTGACAATAATTTTTGCTTGGGTTCAAAATGTAATTGTTTTTCAATTCTCAACAACTCTAAATACAGTATCTTTCATTTATAAACTTAAAAAAGCGAAAATACATAAATTTTGATTGTTATTTCATAAAATTTTACGATGCTTCTATAAGTGTAACATATATTATGTAAGTTTTTTCTAATGTTCTGTCGTCTAAAAAGCCTACAACTCACATTGGCCTATCTAGAAATATAAATTTTAGTATATTCTTGACTGGTGTTTACTTACGTGTCCTTTTTTAATTAAAAAAAAACACTGTTTTGAAGACATTTGATTGTAGATTCAGTTTTTTTTAATGTTGTGTTCTAACTATTTATATAATTTTAGAAATTTGCAACGAAGAGTAAGTAAAAATATCAGTAAAACGCTCGGTTGGAGCAAATAAACTAGAAGAAACCAATAATTAAAAATTAGTCTAATTAAATTTTAAATTCCATGCTTTATCCATCTGAGAATTGATTCTAAAATCACATTTTGCACTCAAAAAGATTCACGGTTTTGCGTGTTAATTTAAACATGCAGAGACGATAATATTCTCTTAGTCTTTCGGATAAGTAATGCATGTCTTCTTATTAAAAACAAATTATTTTTCTTATTAGTTTCTCAATTCTTTTTTATTCGTTTTTTTTATTTTCTCGTATTCTCGTGGGACATTTTTATTAGTTTTTCGAATTAATCGAATTATAAGTAACTTTCATGATTTTATTTTTTTCCTGAAAGACCGTCATAAAGTGAATAAGCTGTATCCTAAATTGAAATTATGTTTATGAAAATAATTTTAACTATATTAAAAACTTTAAGAAAGAATATAGTAATTAAATACGGTACAATTCATGTAGTCATAATAAATAATTTTTATACTTGTCGTAAAAGCCTAAGCTACGGCATTTCAACGAATTTCTTTCAATTGGTGAAGTTTATTTTAGATTTATTTATTAAATATACGCTATTCACTGCAACGTACGTGCGCAAGATTAAATTAATATGTGCAAGCAGGCCGCGTACACTGAGAATTTGGGCTTAACCCCCATATTTGAAAAGAATTGGACTAGGTTAATAAAACAGGACCCATTCAGTTCCTCCTTAGTCTACTATATTATGTTACTCTACATAATTATATTGTAAAAATTAATAAACTGCGTTATGAAAAAAAATGTATGTTTTTTTAAAACCTCATCCTTTTAAGATTCTTACGCAAGCAATATACAATATAAAAATCATATGACTTTTTGTATTGTTCTTTAAATTTAGTACGTTTTATCAAGTTTCCACCAAGCCATTCATTGTCGATTTATAGTCTTATTAAACACTAAAATCATTGAAAAGGAAACTATAAAAAGGAGATGGTTATTAACTTTTTCTTTAAATACTTTCATGCTCAAAATATTAAAACGTGATGACTTTAATTAATCATCAATAAACCATGTAATAACAAATGGAAACGTCACGATAAGCGGAAAAGTGTGACGTGCCTACAAGCGCATGTAATTAGCATATATTTTTTTCTTTTTATATATATATATAATTTTAATTTAAAATTATTTAGATAACAAACAATAACGTTAACGTGACGATAGTTTAAATTTACAGTTTTATCTTTAATCGTTACCATTTAATTAATAATTTCAAATTAACTTGCTTAAAATTTGTTGAAGTATTAATAAAATATTTCGATTATGTTGGGTTTAGAAAATTTAATTTTTAATTATAAATATCTTTGCTGTATATTAATTAAAAAGTTATTATTCTAAACAATAGATGGAAGCACAAAAGTATGCCATAATAAATAGGCCTGCATTTTATTCATATTAGGTTAATAATTATACCGTTAATTAGGTTTTGCATGTTTTATTTTAAATTCTTAAATTACGATAATATATTTAGATTCGAGTTGAAATGTTGTGATCCTTAACCGTAATACAGCCAAGGTTTTGTGAATTTAAACTTTTAACCTGAAGTTCATTAAAGCTATTTTGTTATGCTCTATGGATCTAGATACTTAGACTCGCGCTATTAGTTACAATAGGCCGTTGGAGCAAAATTTTTCTTGGGTCAGATACTTGTTTTTAACTACACAATATTATATATATCATAATAATTAATTAAACAACATTCATAAGATTGAATTGAAGCGTTTTTTCATTGTTTCTAATAAATTCCGAGACGTGTACACTGGATTAAAAATGAATTTAGCTGTAACTTGATGTAACTTTCGACGCCCTTTTTGTACAGTTAGAAGTACAGGTTTAGAGAACAAATATACATTTAGTTATATTATATAAATTTCTTTTGTGCGAAATTAAAATAGAAACCAGAAAATCGTGAAATTTCTATGTAATGCCTACCTATTTGAATATAAATAGAAACCATTTGTACTCATTTGAGATGAATAAACAACTTAAACGAGTCCAAGTGTTTTTTTACAACGAAAAAAGGTATGAATGGAAACGTGAAATTTAATTAAACGTATCAAATTTGTTTCTTTTCTCGTTAATACAAGTGGAGATGCATCATGAAATCGAAATGCTCAATTGAGTTAAAAATATTTGTTATAAAAAGTAAATGGCGACGGGACGTTGTGTTAAATGACGATGAAAATGATGAGCATTAACCACCTGTGACATATTTACTGAAAAATTTAAACATTTTCTCTCAACCAGAAAATAATGTGTAACATGAAACCTATCTTTATATAAAACTATAAGTATAATCTTTCAATATAGTCTAATTAAATTATCTTCCTATGAGTTTTTACTCGAACAGATTTTTTTTCTATATATAAAACTATATTTTATTCTTCCGTCTAAAACATTTTTCTATTAATAAATTTACTGATATATTTTTTAAAAAAAGCTATGTATTAAGCCATTAAAACAATTTACAATACGTGAAGTCGTGTAATAACTAGATTATTAAAAAAATGTGTTTCACACTATCACTCAACCATTTAATGACAAGTAACACCCCGAATAAAAAAAGAGAGTAATTTTTTTGTTTTAAATATTAAATATTACACATTTATAACAAGAAATTTAATAAAAATATTATTTACACTGTCGAAATATAATTATTAAAATAATTGTTCAATGTCTGATACATCTCTTTTGTATGATAATTAGCTGATATTCGATCAGATGATCAATTTATGAAATGATTGATCACAATTAACTGATAACTTATAATTGAAATGTATTAAATCACATATTAATAATGCGTTTTAATCTTCTTTACAACATAAATTGGCCACAGTTCTTACGATAACAGTTCAGGTTTTGGTGTTGCTGCCAGGTCTTTCTCTACTTGTTTCCAGGATCTAAATTTTTTCAAATAATCTTTTAGAACAGGTCTCACTCCGTAAGCGTATCTGTATGGTTTATATCCGAAAGTGTATCGAATTGCAATAAATGGGCTTCTTGTATACGCACGTGAATTAAATTTTGGTGAATAATAGGCGTACATGTAATCATTTTTCAATGAATTATCGGAGAATCGATAGGGAATTGGAGCTATTTTAGCATTTTCATGTCCGGAATATTCTCTGCTGCTTACTAATTCTAAACAAAGGATGAAAAGGAATATCTGAAAAGAAATTAATAATAAAATTAGGCTGCAAAAATTATTTTAAATAATAAATTAACTTACAACATTATATTTAGTTTTCCTTTTTTTTTAAAATAGAAGCAAAACATTCCATATTTAGAATTATTCGAGTTTAGTATCTATAATTGTTCGTAACCTTCGATAGTTTCGATCGAATATAAAAACTTTCTTATTTCAGTTCTCAACGAGGATAAGCAATGTAATTTTAAAAACATTTAAAAAGTTAATAAGACATTATCAACATTTATTTGTTTAAAATGAGTTAATATAATTTTGGAAAATAATAGAAACCAGTTTTAAGCACCTGGGGCGTATTCCCAAGAATTTTAAGGAAATAATAAACAAAGTATATCTTAATGGTAGCTTTAGTCGATTTCACGCGAGTGCTTTTTCTTTGAAAATTAAACTGGCAGCAAACAGCGAAACACCTTTTCAAAATACAAACAAACACAAATAAAAAAGCACTTTTTTTGGTAATGTAAGGTACAGTACGCTTACAAAGGATTAATTTCTATCAAAACGAATGTGTTATAAGAATTCCGGCTATAAAATTATCTTTTTATTTTCAAGGCTACAGAACTTTTTGCTGGTCAGTGTTATGCAGTATATGGCACTGATTAAGCCTTTATTATCTTTGATAAACTTGTTTGCAAGGATAAATGTAATGAAATCTTTCATTTATTTTATTGTTTATTTCTTAAAGTTTTCTAAAGTCACTTTCAAAATATTTCAAATAAATAGCGAAATTTAAGTTAAAATTACTAAAGTAAATTATTTTATAAGCCATAAAAAATTTCATATATCAAAATAGCGTATTAATAATGAAGTTTATTAATGATACGTATAAAAATATATAATATTAATAACAGGAAAGGATAGCAAGAATCAAAAATAACATCAAATTACGACTAGCATTATTATATATTTAATTATTATCTGCATGGACAAAAGAATTGCTTTTAAATAACCGAAAATAATAGAATTAAAAATATTATTATTTCATAGTCAACTCTACTGTTCTATATATTTTTCACGATATTTTAAATTTAAAAAATTTCCAGATTTTTATTTTTATTTTTAAGTTGAGGAAGTGAAAGCTTCTCTTGTCACGAGAAACAATAAATCTATTCCTCTCTTTCTTTAGAGAATGTTAATGAATAAACAATATAAATTCATAATATCCAAAAAATATTACATCATTATTTATTTTCATTATATTATCGGATAATAATTAATTAAACAGGAAAAAAAGAGGGCAAGAGTTTTAAAAATCACGTTTTGTTACTAAATTGTTGCATAATGTATCATTAACAACAACGATTACTCATAAATGTTAAAAGTTATACGACAGTGATTAATAATATTCTGAATTGAAGCTACTCACCAGTATCATGGTTGAAGAGAAATGAGTAGAACACTGAGCTTGTTAGTCTCGCTTTCAAGTGAACTAACTCCTCCTTGATTCTTAAAGGACGTTTGCTTTCGAACCTGTATCTAGGACAAAAAACTTGTGCATTTGTTTCGTTTCCAGTTTTTTTCCCCCTATAATTCCTTTATCTAGATTCGCGATTATGCGGTGAAAATTGCATTTATGCGATGTATATCGAATTTATTATAACGACTCTTTTGCAAAAATACTACAAAGATAATAGGTTTAATTGTATGATATATGTTATCTTTATTATATTGATTACATGCATATTTCATGAGTTTACATATTGTGCAAATTGTAAGTTTAAATTGTATACAAAATCTACAAATGTAAGTACTTTGTTATCAGGGTAGGAGAGTGAAATATGTCAGAAAGAAAATGACACATATTACAAATAATTAGAGATTTCTTATTTCACAATACAAAATGCAATGGTTTACTATGAGTTTGTGCTGTTCTTTTAAGATAGAGAAGTTTGTTTAATTTATCTGTTGTATATTAAAATGAGAAAAATTACATTTTTATAATCATTTTTGGCAATGATTATAGATAAATAGTTTGAAAACAAAGATGTTTTCCTAATTTCCTTAATTCTTTAATTTCTCTTTCACATTTAAACACACGATGACATCGATAGCTTTATTAAAAAAAAAGTTTATTACTTATGACTACTGTTTACAAGAAAATAGAAAATGATATTTAATCGAACCTCCAATAACGACCACTATCTAACAACGATCACCTTTAAATCGCGGCCATTTTTCGACAAGTTAAACAAAGCTGCATACAAAATAACCTTCTAACGATGGGCACTCCTAACAATATTATTAAATTTCTAGTCAGTAGCCATTGTTCAGAGGCTTGACAGTATTAAATATTACATTATAATATAACATAAATTAGAGAATATTTAGCATTTTTTTATTTTATATTTCGTCAATTTTTATTTATTCTTAGATCAAGTAAATGTCGAACATATTTAATCTGTTCATAAAATACATAGGTCTATACATAGCGTACAGTACATATGTTATTAATTTACGCTATAAATAAGCTTTCATCTTTAAAAAATATATATATATACTTATCTTAATATAGGTNGTCAACATCACACAGATTAATATGTACTCCTAAGTCTCTGGAACGGAATACATGCACCAGTGAACCTACAACCACACGATTTATATGTTAAAAATAATTAAATTCACTTAGCATTCAAAACTTGCGAATTTTGAAAAAAAACAAATTTGCTGATTAAATACGGACAACCGTTTAACTGAAGTAAAACGGGTTTTCCCCTTGCTATGGATGTCTGCCTAGTTCAGTTCAGCCACATTCCGCTACAGCTAACCTTTATTATCAGTTCGAAATGGGGTGGTTCCATAATACCCGCAGTGTTCCATAATACCACCTTCTCCTCTATTTATTATTGATAAATGCAAACTTTGCAAATGGACTTATACTCCGTATAGGTTATGCAATATTGAAATTTTATAAGAATAGATTTCAGAATCGTAAAAATAAATTATTCTTAAACAAACAGTTGGGCTTACAATTCAGAAAAAGAAAAATACTGTGGATATACAATAAATCTGAATTAGATATAGGTGTCGCCATCTATTGATACAAATATTTACTTTACAATATATACAGTATAATATACTGTACAGTATATATACAATACATATATTCATTTATTTATGTAATTTATATCTATTATTAAGTTGCTGAATTAATTTATTAAAAAGTTTTATAAATAATTAATAAATTATACAGGAGAGAATTTAATATTAGGAGAGATGTATTGTTCTTTATAATAATTGGAAATGTATTAACAAATAAATGATCGTTGTAAAGACGGATGATTTTTAAATCCTTCAACGCCATCAGTAGACCTTCCTGGGTGCCTAGGCATAGATTGGATTATCTCTACATAGTTTTACATCATAAAATAATAACGTCTAATTGTATTATAGCTGTAGAATTATTTATAAATTATGATATACAATTGTAATAGTAAAATTACTTTATTTTTTCCAATATCTGGACATCCAAAAGTAGACATGTGACTAGGGGCGTATCTAGGGAGATGCTTATAGTGCTGCATCACCTCATTAATACTAAAGCAACCAGTTTTGTTACGGTACTTTAAAATAAAAATAAAATTATAACAACGCATATCACATAACTTGAATTAGGTAAGACTAGGTAATTAAAGTAACTGTAAGGTAATTGAGTTACATTTTCCGAAAAACGACAGATTTTTCAGAGGCACAGAAACATGTGTCTTGGTCTCCTCAATTCTGACTTGAACAACAATCTCAAAATCCTGGCTACTCCACTGCATATGCTTCATGTGCTTAATGAGAAAGTAGGCACTATATATCATTATAAAAATTTATACATTAAACATTTTTTAGACTCATTAATGAAAAGTAATGTGATTAAAGTATGTTTCTTTATTCATTTTTACGGGATATAATTTTTAATAGGATTTAAGATACAGAAAATAGAACATATAATAACAATTTAAGTTTGCTGTTATAGTCAATGTTGCGGCCTAGCAACGAAAACACTTTTAAACTGTCACTTTTAGTAATAATCACTGTTAAAATAGAAAGTAATAGAAGAGAAAAAAGTTTTCGGATTTAAATAGCAAAGATAATTTTCTTAAAGATTTAGGTGTTTGCTTTTGTCATACCCTTCTCGAAAAAAGATTTCTTACTAGATAAAGGTTTACAGCGATTTATCGCTACTGTCTAGCCAATATATCACTATTTCGTTTCCAATCCAATAGAAGTAGTGAAAGAGATCCATCTCTTTTCTCTATATTGCTTTCACCCCTTTCTTAATTAAAAGTTAGGAAAGCTTCTCTGTTGAAATCGGATGAGATCTTTAACCTTGAAAATAATTTTCAAGGTTAACAAAAAGATCCCATCCGATATTCCATATATGCCTTTCTATGTAACTACATTACTAAAAATTAATATACTGTATCTTCAGTAGTTTTGGAATGAAAAGGGTGCAAGGGGCTTTTGACTCACCTTGTAATATAATTTAAGCTTTTACAGTAATATAATGTTAGGATGTAAATCATTTTGTGATCATGTAGTTATAATGTCACCTGTAAAAATTTACTGCTGAAGGCATTATGCCTATTTTACCTAAGTATAAGAAACGCCTCTGATTGATCTGCAATTTGAAAAACTTGTAGATCTATAAATTTCTACTGTCGTCCATCCGTCCGTCTTTTCTTAATCTCAAGAACGGAATTAGATAGATGAAAGTCAAGCCNTATTTATTGATGTTTCTGTAATGAATTTAATTTTAGTTTTTAATATAAATTAAAATTTATGTAGTAAAAAGTAAACTAAATCATTTGATATGTTATGCCAGGCGAATTCTTATGTACCTCTTTGTGCACGCCTCCTGTAAGTTTGCCATCCTTGACCTAAACACAATTTCAAAACTAGTGAAAACATTCTGTCAACGACACATTTATAGTAATTTTTTTATTGCATAAAGTAAACCAATAACGAATTTAAATTCAATTTAGAAACAAATTATGATATAGTATACCGAAATATCATTTTGAAAAATATCAATAGAGCGTTAAAATTGTTTGTTTTCTTCGTATTGTTTCGTATTTGATTATTATTTATCTATAAATAAATTCATATATCGGCCATTTTTATCGAACGTTAAATGGCACCGAAAATTCAGTTTATATTTTCATCAGCTAAGGTGAAGCTCAGCAGAGATAAAAACACTGAATACTGATCGCGGGTTCGCGCCTAATCAACGGGCTGGCCACGTGGAGTTTTTCGGATTTTCTTCACGTGTCTAACACCTAAATAGGAACCACTTTACCCATAGAAAATCGGGACCCTGATTGGCAAATTACTCGTGTGTTGCTTTGCCGTTTCTCACCAATCTAATCCAATCACGCAAAGTAATAATTTAATTAATTTTATAATACAATATTTAAAGTTACGTATAAAATACTATAATTGTAACTTTAATTAAAACTATAAACTTTATTTTAAAATTATAACACACTGAATATAATGTATGACATAATAAAGCTCTAAAATTTATTTCTTTTGTCGTTTTTTCTAAAAAGTCTACGTGTAATTTAAGCATTAGACTATTATTTAATTTAATATTCCATTGTTTTCGTGAGAATTTTAGTAATGCAAATGATATATTCAATTCGCTTCCAGGGAAGAAAGTTTGTAAGATTGGCTTTTAAATTCGGTGAGCAACTAGGGCAAGTCATTGCTATATAATTATTTGTTACTTAAGAAGGCTCATTACTGACTCATTGCAAGAATTTATATTTACAATATATGATTTACGTAATAAGCTCATATGTAAAAAGTTATGTAAAATGAAAGTTACATCATTATAAAAATGTGATATGTGAAAACCTGAAGCGAAATAAGTTTTTCGAATAAAAATACAATGATTCATTATGAAATTAAAATGTCTTTAAGCGTCAATACTCATGTTTTTTATCTTTCGATATTTTAAGAATATTTGAATATTATGGTCTTATTTTAAGTCCTAATCTAAACTGAAGCACTTAGCCTGCTCTGAGACTAATGTAAAACTTTATATTTCTAAATGGGCATAAAATAACAAGGGTGACAATTTGGGTTTTACCAAAAAATAGAGTAAATCAAGCTCTAAAATACGCTTGAGATCTAAACGCAATCAATTTCTGTTAGGAACTTGTCTTTCAAGAATAACTTCTCTATTTGATTTTAGTAACAAAAAACAACTCAAATTTACGGTCATTTGCAGTCTGGATGACTTGTAGGACATCTCTAATCTTTGCACCTTACTAGGATCTATTCGATGTTATTAATAATATCTCCAAGCTGCTAGAGAAAATAGCAAAATGAATCTTGTTAACAATTATTTAAGATTTATGATTAATCAAAAGTACTTATCCAGCCTTGTGATTCTTACCATAGAAAATAGAATATATTTCTTTTTTATTATGGCGTTTTTTGTTTTCCAGCAAAATGAAAATAATATGTAAACTAATGTTTAGTTTTAATTTAATATGTATGATAATATCAATAATATTTTTTAAAATTAACTTGTTAAATATTTCTGAAATCTATAATAAATTAATTGCTATAGTATGTATGTATAGTATGCATTTTTGTATACAGTAGATCTCGATAACTCGAAGTGTAAGGGACAAAGAAAAATTTTCGAGTTACAGAAACTACCATCATTTTAACAATATTGCAAATATCACAATACAAACAATATACAGTAAAAATTAGACTTAGCCTAAATACATTACATTTTATTACTTTTTTAGATACCGTACAAACTTGTATATGTACAGTACAAAATAACAAAATATTGACACTATTAGTGAAAAAGTGTTCCACGAGTTTGTCGTCAACGATTTTTTGCATCTTGCTCAACCATGTTTTTAATACGGCTTACCTCGAAAGCATCTTATTTTAAGAATAATGTAATTTCTAGAAAGTCTCTTACAAACTCGAGGCTTTTCTGGTTTTCCTGCACGTAAGGAGAACAGGATATTTGTCCTTGACGAAAGTTCTTTCCTTCTCATCTTCATCTCTTGTCTTGTTTTTGGTTCTTTCCTTCGTCGTCATCAAGTAAGGGTTCTCAGGCAGCTAAGTCACTGTCAAAGTTGACAAAATATTTCAATGTCCATAGTCTTTTTCGATGTAATCGACGGATGCTGAGGAAAATCTAATTTTTCAATAAATTGTTAACCGAAACCAACAGAAACATATTGCAAATTGCTTTGCAAAGGTACTTTATGGAACTTCATTTCAATGTTTGTTAATTAATTATTCGCATTGCATCTAGCAAGTTCACTCCAAAATCACGTAATCCATCTTTAATAACACAAAACATCTTTCGTATGACAAGCTTTCTGTATCGTAACTTAAAATTACTCACTGATTTAAAGGTTGCAATCAAAGATGTATTTGGTGGCAAATATTGAACTGTTATGGCTTTTGGAATGGGAATCATCAAATTTACACTAAAACAAAACTTTTTATTTTTCTAGTGTTCGCTATTTCTAACTACTCCAGAATGTAAATGGTCAACACACTGATTAACTAGTCACTAACAGCAATGAAAATGAGATTCAAACTTTACAGTGAAATTATGCAGTATTTAAATGTTTAGTTCCAAACAAGGGGGATATATATTGATCAAGAAGCTTTAGGAGGATAATCTTTAGGAATATTGTTACAGTTCTTGTAGAGTTTTTCGTCAAATACAGTTTCATACTAATAGATATATCCAGAATCCATACGCATCCAATTTTAAAAGTAAATACAATATTGTAAACTGGATTTAACATGCATCCATGCATGGCAGAATAAGAGGAAGTAGCCGGAGCATTCACAGTTTAGAAACCAGTAAGGGTGAGACTATGCAGACGCGAGCGAGAATGTGTGGCGAGAAGATGCGAGACGCGATAAATATCAAACCCTGTCAGATATGTGCGAGAACCAGAAATTCGCTCACGCCAGCGAGATTTCTCGCTTTTCGCTTGTGCATGTTTTTCTTTACGAGAACTATATCGCTCGCAATCTCTCGCTCGCTATTAAATTCGCGTTTGCATAGTCGCACCCTAACCACAAGCATTTATGATAAACAAAATAGTCACAGCCCGAATTCGTTTCCAGAATAACAATTGAACTTAATCCACTACGTCATCCAACCGATTTCGCATAGGTCTACATTATAATTCCATTTTATAAGTAGAAAAGTAATTTATGAATGTTTAAAAATGATTTGATTAACATTCTTATTTTATATTCCTGTGCAAGTTTAGATAGCACAAAAAAAACATACTTTGTAAAGTTATCTTGATAAATCAGTTTTTCTTTGAACAATTTATTGCATATTACGCCTACAGTCATTCTTACAGTTAAGTTTCAACATATAATTACATATGAAATGATCTGTCACTAATGTAATTTCATTGAAATTGTGTATCGTATTTTTTCAATTCCAGTCTTACTGAAAGTTCCAGTGGATATTGTAATGGAAACAAATTCGAAAGAACTTGGATAAATCCAATCTCTTTTGAATTTGTTCAAAGTGAAACATTTATTTTAATTTTATTCTCTCTTTTTATTTATTTATTGAGCTGCGTATTTTGGATACGTGATAATCTTTATTTTTTCATACGATTTTTCCAGTTTACAAATCCAATAGCATGACATGTTGCGAGAGATGATATTTTAAATTTAAATACTAGAGCCGGAAAAACAACTAAGAGGAAATTTAATAGCAAATTATTTTAAAAATTTTTCCATAATAATTACGAATAAGAATTGAAATTAATAAAACTTTTATACAATATTATAAGAAGTATTTAAAATAAAATTTCCTTAATTCGAGGAAATATATTCTGCCGATCTGGAATCTTCTAACTGAAACAATATTTAAGACAGTATTAAAGTTAAGCGTGTCATCTTCCATATAAATGAAGGAGGAAGAAGAAGAAGAAGAAGAAGAAAGGAGCGAAGTATGACAGTTCGGCTATCTGTAAGCTCTGTTGAAAAACGGTGAAGACGTCCAAAAATAACAGGAAATATCACGAAATTTCATAAAATGATATCTATTTAATAAATTTACTTTGTTAATATGTTGAAGAGAACATAATTTTAAACAAAACTTTTTGTTATTACAGTCTGTCTCTCTTTAATTAAATAGTAAGTAGATCGTTAAAACCAAAGAGAAAGTTCAAAGCAAGTATTATTTGCACTCACGCTATTATGTAAATTATCCGATATTAGTACTGAGTTAGTTAAAGTTTTCTTTTTAATTAAAATTTATTAGTTCGTGTCTCGATATTTTAACCAGATATCGATATATCACTATTGGAGTTTCTCAATAACGATTTATCAGGATATCGATATCTCTAGAAAAAAATGAGGCCTAAAGAGAAGGGAAACTATGAGCAGGAATGTCCAGAAAAGAAGGAATATATAATATAAAATATCCTTTGAAAATTATCTGTATAACTAAGATAAGTAATAGGAAGAAAAAATATTTGTTCATATATGATGGAGTAAATAATATAAATTTTGTGTTATAACAAGCATAAATAAAATTTATTTTTTCACTGCTAGATGTGAATATTAAGTATAATTCATTTTATAGCCTAAAATCAAGCCTAATTTATAGAAATAAAACTTTTTGTCAATGGTATGCTATATTTTTTTAGGGCACAAGAATAAAATTTACAGTATTTTATTGTAAAATTTTTTTATATCAATCGAAAACTTCAAAACGTAATATAAAAATGAGTATATATAAAAAATATAAAATCTTTTATTACATAATATTATAGTCAATAAGGTTAATTTATTACTACATCTGATAGTAATTGATGTTATTTCTCCTAAGTTTATTTTATAAATTATATATTACAATTTTAAATGACTGACAGTTTCAAATTTGTTACGTAATAGAAATTCGTATAATTAGTATAAAATTTATTTCTGTTTAAATTAATTGAAAATTTAATAATTAAAATTTAGAACTAAAATTCAATTAGTAGTATAAAAAGTGTACAAACGTGAAAAAAGATAATAGTAATTTAAAGTCATCTTAATACTACGTTCTTCTCACGCTACAAGAATATAAACATTCCTGTCGGCGCCTCAGGAACATAAATACAAACGTAGTAATTTCTTCCTTTACAGATTTTTCCCTGCCTAAAACTATTATATACAGTATTACTATTTACAATTAGCAAAGAGATAAAAGTTAAAGTATGTTTAAAACATTTTACTTGTGTTTTTACTTTAATGAATAACATTTTAGTCCGCTGTCCTTTAATAAACAGAAGAAAATTTTTATTTTTTGAATACATACGAACCCGGATATTCACAACAGTGAGTAACATTCAATAGTTCCTCGTATTCGAGATGTTAAAAGATGGAGAAGCATGGTTTGCTGACTTAAGAGTCATATTCAGTGGAGTGGATTAATTTAACCATTTGCCATACACAAAAACATGAATCCGCGTATAATAGTGTTGTGTAAAACAAGACACTATATGCCTATAACGTCTTAGTGTCAATAAAAATATGAATATAATACATTTTCTGATTATTAAGAGGGTTTGACTTGTGCAGTAATCAATATTGTAGCTTATATACTGTACTATAGTTACTAAATATCAAATGTGTTTTTTATCTAATAAAATTAAAACTAGCTTATTTTTTTTAATTATAATTGACAATAAAATCATATAGTATGTGGCTAATTATGATTAAATATATTCTTGTTTTAATCTATATTTATTTTATTGTAACAAGGCTGATCTAGTGACAGAGTTTAAGACATTTATCTTCGCATGATCGCATGTTCGATAGGCTAATTCTTCTTGCACGGATGCTTACGTTTTGTTAGTTTTTAATGGATACAAATATTATTATTTGGGAGCGTATACTGTTGCAACTAAGATATTAGGTTCTCTTGCTAAACTAAAAAATAGGTTTAGATAACAAATTAAACTGACTTGTGAGTATAATTAGACCTATAATTATCTAACATAACCCCATAATTTTACAGCCAATTTTGATAATGAATATAAACGAATGACGTGTTAAAACCAATTATACATCAATTTTATATTCAGCATTAACAAGGGTTTATGAATTCTACTTTCTATTAATCATTATTTTAATGACACCAATTAAACTTTTCTCATTACACGTCAAAAAATTAAAATAACGTATTTATGCAGTGGCAAAATACAAAATTTACCGCTTCAAGAAATCGAAAAATTGCAGTGAATGATATTTATAAATTATATATATACAGTATTACTGTATATAGATCATGAAAATTATAAGCATAGAATAGTTTAGTGGCTTTTTTCTTATAAAATTTATTGAATTTTATTATATTTTTATTACTTTCGTTTTTTTTTTATAANATACAGTATTACTGTATATAGATCATGAAAATTATAAGCATAGAATAGTTTAGTGGCTTTTTTCTTATAAAATTTATTGAATTTTATTATATTTTTATTACTTTCGTTTTTTTTTTTTTTATAAAAGCTGAAAGATATTATGTCATTTAAGTAATTAATTTGTATGCTAGATAAATAACAAATACTGTAGATAAAACTATAAAACTAAATATGCATTAAATTCCCAGCTGAAAAATTTAGGAGTTTAAACTTTAACTACTTAATATAATTGTCAATCTCTTTCAAATTATACGTTTTTTAATACAGTAATTAAAGTACAATGAATTTCACAATATATAATAGAGTAAACTCATTGGTTATTAACGCAGTAAAGCTATAATTGATTTAAAATATGATCATAATTAATATGTAATTTTCTAAAAAACGAATAAAAGCCGCGGCAATAATAATAAATTATTCATTAATGAGTATACAGTGTTAATTAGTGTGATAGATTCATTTCATTATTAATGTTGTGATGCTTTAAATACAATTAAAAATTACTTATTAATTTAAATTTCACTTCAATTTATAATCGTCGAAGGATTTTTATTTTATATAAATATGCTGAAAAACTGAAACTGTTGTCAATTGTCCACTATGGGAACGAACCAAGATACATTATCTAAATAACCCGTTTAATTAGCCATTGTTTTTTTACAATACGTGATAGGAAACTACCGGATTGCCTAGTACAAGGTTTTCCAACGAGAGTAAAATCGCCTTCTGGTGGATGAAAACGAATTTTTTACAACAAAAAGACATTATTGAAGGGAAATTTCGAATAAAGTACTGACTTTAAAAGTTTTTATTCTGTGTTAATTTTTACTTTTCTGACTGTTATATAAGTTATAAAAGAGGGAAAGTATGGAAATCGGTCACAAAATGACCCTTCCTTCAAGATTTTTACATTTTTGGACTTAGGACACCTTTAAACGTCGAGAAATGCGAACAACTTCGGGGTAATTATTGCTGTTAGTGTGTGTGGGGAGCACAATTTTGTTCACCCTCTTTGAAGCTTAATAACTCCTGGGCTTTTTGTCGAAAATTTCTGAAATTTTGCAGGGGCGTTTGTTTATTAGGAGCATTGATGTTATTAATTCCCTGTAATTATAAAAAATGGTGATTAAAGGTGGAGGAGTGGGGAGATAAAGGGGATCGTGTGTATCTCCAGTAGGGTCAGACTTAATGACGATTTTTACTCGTTATTAGTATTTTTTATAAAAATCCACTCCTTTCCTCAAAATTAAGCTTTTTGCCATTCTATAATACCTAAAAATATTAATAAAATATGATAACAGATGGCGTTACCAAATATTCCTGGGAAAGTTAAGTAACTCGTTGCTGGATTTTTCTTTATGTTATGGCTAAAAAGTATCAAAAGGAAACAAGCGGTTCTAAAATTATTCTAGTTATATCGAATAATCTATTATTTTTCATTCGAATAAACCTATGATTTCTTTTAAGTAGAGGAGAAGGTGGTATTATGGAACCCCAATTACATTTTAGTGAATTGTAAACAAGGTATCATAACTACAC
>NW_019384456.1:0-7522 GCF_000671375.1 Centruroides sculpturatus
ATAAAAATGTAAATTTAAGAACACGTCTATTAGAAAAAATTTTGTCTAAAAACGGACGGCTCACCTGTGCCAAGTGGTTCCGTTCCCTGAACACCGAGAATTCGGTCGTGGGTTCGCGCCTCGCCAGGATGGTTTGGCCACGTGGACTTTTTCGGTTTTCTGCACGTATGTAACGCTTAAATTGTTTTAAATTAAAGTTGAAATTCTTTATTTTATCACCTGTAGTAATTTTTCCTGTATACACGTTTGATATGTGTACAGGAAAAATTACTACAGGTGATAAGATAAAGAATTTTGTTTTTTCTGATTCTGAACTCATCTTTGTGTCGGTAATCAATACACCGGTATAAAGTCCTATTAATAAGTTATGTTCAAGTAGACAATTTATAATATTGTAAGTTTGTAAATTATTGTGAATTAAGGACTGTAAGGCAACTAAATTCGCGAATACTATTTACTTAATTTTTAAATATTCAGCAACTTTAATTAACTGTCACTTGTGGAAATTACCGGCTATTATATTAAAAATAAAATTAATAAAGAATAATATAATATATAAAACAATGTAATATAAGTTATTACACAGTGTCCATAAAGTCCGTGTACAATTCATAACTTTATTANTATATCACCTGTAGTAATTTTTCCTGTATACACGTTTGATATGTGTACAGGAAAAATTACTACAGGTGATAAGATAAAGAATTTTGTTTTTTCTGATTCTGAACTCATCTTTGTGTCGGTAATCAATACACCGGTATAAAGTCCTATTAATAAGTTATGTTCAAGTAGACAATTTATAATATTGTAAGTTTGTAAATTAAGGACTGTAAGGCAACTAAATTCGCGAATACTATTTACTTAATTTTTAAATATTCAGCAACTTTAATTAACTGTCACTTGTGGAAATTACCGGCTATTATATTAAAAATAAAATTAATAAAGAATAATATAATATATAAAACAATGTAATATAAGTTATTACACAGTGTCCATAAAGTCCGTGTACAATTCATAACTTTATTAGTATTTGTGATAGAAAAATTATGTATTGGAAATAAAAAAATCTATACTTTTTTATTTCCAATACATAATTTACAAACAAACAATCTATATTTTTTTATTGTTTTATTGTATATTATTATGTTTCCACATGTCCACCATCATTAGTAATACAGTTTTGGTCAACAGGCATAACTGTCGAATTTTGAGTTTTAAGTTCCTTAAATTCGACAGTTATGCCTGTTGACCTTGCCACTAATGTGAAATGTTGCTTCATTAGAAAACATTAAACTATTCACATATGCATCGTCATTGCCAAGTTTTTCATTGAACTGATGGCAGAAAGTTAGCCGCGCATAATTGTCCTCTTCTATCAACATCTTATGAAATTCAATTTTGTAAGCTTGTAAATTTACTTAAAACTAGGTATATTAAGCTTTCTAATACTTTTTATAGATTGTTTCTGTACAAATACTAATAAAGTTATAATTTTTTTAAAATTGCAAACGGATTTTATGGACACTCTGTGCAAAATGGTTTATATTTTACATATTATTCAGTATAATTTGCATAATAGATTAATATTCATGATTTCATTAGAGAGAAAAAATAAAGAAAAGCAATAAAAAACTTTTAAATTAATAATAAAAGTGTAAGTCCTCGGCGTAGAAGTACCGGAACATTTAGTTCTAATATTTATTTGATGCAATTAAAAGAGTACAAATAACCGCAATTAATTATTTCAATTAGACTTTAAATGTCTTTCTTGAATTGAGTTTTAGACTTATGTACTCAGAGTGTGTACAAAATAAGCAGTATTAACTTAATTTAATGTAGAAAAAGCATCTCAATCAACTACAACACTTTTCGCTGTAGAGCGAAGATGTGTAAATTCGAATAACATGGAACCAAATTTTTCCGTTTTAAACAGTCTTTACTGTATTTTATTTTTTACCGTATGTAAAAAATTAAATTAACGAGTCATAATCATTTTGAAACAATAATCATTTATACAATAAATTAGTTTAACATAGACTGTCCACAATACTAACGTTGTCATCTAAAAATAATAATGTCAACATAAAACGTTATAAAATTTTTAAATCTATTAATATATAATCAAATAATATATACTGAATATTTGTGATAAAAACTGTGATAACCAGTTCTTATAGTTGAAATAATTATTGTGCATATTTATTAATATGCTTATAATAATGCGTTTATATGTAGTAGAAGATCTGGTTGAAAAACTGCGATATAAATAAAAATTTATATTTTAAGAAATAATAAATAAATATCAGTATTCTCTAGTTTTATTGTTTAAGCGTTATAAATAAAAAATATTTTTATCTGAAAGTATTAAATAATCAGCTTACAAGGTCTAAGTATTGTTCAGTCCGATAGGTATAAACTTAATTGAATATTATGCATAGTTTTTAAATGTTTATAAATTTGTAAGTACAAAATAATTAATTTATTACAGTCATTGGGCTGCAATTTGAAAAAATTGTAGACCTATAAATTCCCATTGTCATCATTTCATTAAACTCGAGAACGGAATTAGATAGATGAAATTCTAGACCAGATATGGAAAGCGTAGATACAGGAGGACCAGATTAACTACATACTAATTACAGTTGGAACCGAAAGTCACGTTATTTCAATTCATAAAAGTTCCATTGAACAGAGCTAGATAGATAACTGGGAGGACTCTATTGCTAACAGGAGAAGTGTGATATACAGGGGCAAACTCTATTAAAAGAATTGAGAAGATTGTGATGAAATATTGCAGCCCGTCATTGCCACAATCTGATAATAAATAATCGCTTGTTTTATATGAAATTAATTGTTTTTCTTTTGTCAAATTTAGAAAAATTTCAGACATTCATTTTTATTTATGTAAACTATTTTTATATATAAAACTTGTTTGTAAATATCTCTATTATAAATATAAGCGTTTATATGTTGCATTTCTAATTAAATTAGTTACAATAATTTCCATTAAAATGAGTCCTTTTTTCTACGAAAGAAACTTTTGTCATTCGACTCCAAAAGTATTCATTTGTTGCTTTTAAAATAAAACAATCGAAATAATTGAAATCGGTAAAATAAAAATGTTGCATTTACAACTAAGGGATATTTTATATTTTAGAAAAATATAATTAAGAAAATTTATTGAAACATCAAGTAAAAATAGTTTTAGACATAATTAGCAAACTTATTGATTCCACGTTTTAATACAAGAAATATTTCCGTTAATACAACTATGAAAAATTTTATAATAATAGTTACTTAATTTACATGCTTAGGAATTCGTTTAGGCAAGGTATTTTAACTTCCATATGAAAAAAAAATTGAATTTAAAAACAATAGAGAAGGAGCAATTGTTTATTGTAACATCGTCACAATGCCTGGCTGCAATTTTAAATCATATTTTTAAAAAATAGCAACATTTTTAAAAATAATCTTTTGCGTTGACCAGTCAATTCTCTTCGTCATTGTCTTCCTTTGAAATAAAAAAGGATCATATTCGTATTTTGATTCTAAGCTAATAGAAAAGAAGGTGATAACTTTATTACAGCAATGGTTTGTAAAAAGTTATAAATTATACGTGGGATAACCAGTTTGAGGTATCTGGTTTGAAATTTCGTTATGTATTGTTTTGTGAGTGAAGCCTTATCTTAACAAAGTAAGTTCAGGGACTCCAAGCCAAGTAAAAAAGTCACCGACTGACTTATACATACAGGAATCAGAGTTCCCGATTTTCGGGAGTCGATTTCGCCACCTTCCAAACCCGCAAAGTAATTCCGAATATCTCGTTTGAAATAAAATTGGTTTCTTAGGTATTCTGCTAAATTTCAGGATTTTCTATAAAGCAGTTGCCAAAATATAAGCAAGTAAAAACTGCAAAAATCGCCAAAAGGGCTGTATTTCCTTCTTTTTTCTCATCCGGCACTTCTCTTAGAGAAAAACTTAGACGGTCTTAGAGAAAAACTACCGGGTCTAGAAAGCTCAAATTTTAAACTTAAACTATTCTCGTTATCGGTGAGATTCTGGTAAAACTTCCCGGTCGATAGGTCAAAGTTCACGGGGGTTCCCCACATAGCTAATTCAGTTTTACGGCTTAATTTTCTGCTTATAAGGATAAAATTGCATGGAAACAAATAAATTTTACTTAAAATGTTACTTAAAATTACAAATGCTCTAATTTATGACAATTAAAATTTTTATAACGAATTTTCTAAACGGCTTATCGAAAGTCGATCGAAAGGCGCTCGGCGATCCGAATGATCGCGTCACCGATCAGTCGGATCGCCGAGCGCCGAACAATCTTATGTCTTGATGTAATACTACAATGATTAAACAAAAACAATTAATTTCCAACCAAAAACACCTGAGATGTAAAAAAATTTGCGAAGTAAAATGTTATGATAATTTAGACGAAGGTGAAAATTCTTCTTAGCAGTTTTTCTTTGGTAAAGATAAGCTTTGGCGCTTAAAGGTAAAATTTAAGGTAAATACAAGTAAACATTTTTTGGGTACCGATTCCAAGCGCCAAGAAAAACTGCTAAGAATAATTTTCACCTTCATCTGAATTGTCAGAACATTTTACTTGGCGATTTTTTTACGTCTCAGATGTTTTTGTTTGGATTTATTAAATAACAATCAGAATAAACGTCTTAATTTTAATTAACGTAATCAAATAAACTTACGATTGATAATGATAATTATAACTTATTTTATAATATATTTGTTTTTTACAAGAAAACATCTGAAAATTTAAAATATTTCAATCAAAATGTACTGTAGGTATTAAAAATCCTCAATTAGATTTTCGAAGCCAGAGATAATTACTAGCGAATCTTCTGATTTGTTTGATTTGTTTGATAAAATATAGATCACAAATCGTACATGAAACTCTAATTGGCTGTGTGACATTTTTTCATGTTTAGTCTTTTATATACTGTATATGTTACTGTCAATGGTGTGTAAGCATGACATGAATGTTCATTTATGTGAATGACCAAAATAATAAGACATTGACATTTTTACCAAAGAATCACATCACTGTCAAAAGGCATTAAACATTCACGTCTTTTTTCAGTTGTATATTGTCGACAATAATCGTTCATCGACGTAATTCGTAATTATTCATAAGTCATTGTTGAATATCAATATGAGAAATTGCTTTATGTGATTCAAATTTATTATCACACGCCTATGATTAAGTACGTTTATTTAGTTATGTAACACAGGCATGTTCAATAAATAGCCTATATATAAACTTTTGTGGGTCAACATGTAAGTAAATGAATGTTAGTCTAAGTAATTTCACACCTCAATTAATAAGATGGCATTAGAAAATGTGACAAGTAAATAAAGTTTTCTGTATATCAATAAAATTACAAAAATCAAAATAAGGTTACTATTTTTTCTATTCTGACTGTTGTCAAAACAGTCTAAAGCACTTTTTACCCAATTAACCTAAAGGGAAATGTGTAAAGAATAGAAAAAGGAGTAGGGGAAATACGTACAAAATGACATATGGTTTTATTTTAGGTTCATAACTCTTTATTGATAAATCACAGCACTGTCATATTCTACACCAGGGGTGTCCAACCCGCAGCCCAAGGCAAGTTTTAATGCGGCCCAATAACATGTAAAGAAAACCGACAAATGTTTTAATTTTTTTATTATTTATTTATTTTAACGGCGTAAACTCAAAAAGAAGTTTCACAGAGCCGTAAACCTTCATTTATATTTTATTTTTGAGCGGAAAGAAAATATTTTCAAATACTTGGAGATGTGTGAATGAGGAAGGATTACTAAATAAAACTGGAGTTATGACTCAAAGGATTATAGACCCAAATTTGGGAAAAGGAGGGAAAGGTGAGAAAGGACAAAAGATAAAAACTAGTGAGAAAGGGTAAATAGATCTTCTGTTATGCAAACATTGACCCTTAATTTTCCAACCTTTCTCACTTCTTTATCTTTTGTCCTTTCTCTCCTTTCCCCCTCATTTGGGCCTATATTCCTTTGAATCACAACTCCAGCTTTATTTAGTATTTCTTCCAACGTTGCAAGATTTGGCTACATTGCGCCAAATGTGGCTACTTTTTTTTGTTTGACGTAAAAAATATTCAAAAAAATATTCGAAAAAAATAAATGAATTTATGTATATTCTAAGTAAAAATTGAAAGTGTCTATAGAAGTAATTTTTAAAAATATCGTAATTCGTGATAAAGTTTTAATACAGTATTTATTATTATAATCTAGACATGTTAATCCTTATATATACTTGAATACTTTACTTTATTTAAAGAATAGAAGAGCTGTCTGTCATTTAGCGGCAGACTTTGCTCTATAGAGATGGAAGGAGAAGGTAAGGAAAAAGAGACCGAATGTGAAATAACGGGAGATAGGGGAGTGTGAAGGAAGACATGGAGAAGGGGAGGTGGGGGGAGAAGCGGGGATTGTTAGAGAGTATAAAGTTTAGAAAGGAAGGTAAATTTGCGATCATACAGCGACTTATACCGTATTTGTTTAGAATATAAATAGATATACAGAGCAGGCGCCGTTTTGGCAGCCGATGATAACAATATACATACTGATAGATATGGTACATGTTGATACACTGATGGAACAGATGTAGATATACAAATCAGACGAGTAGAGATGTGCAAAGAGAATCCCGATGGGGGGTCCGGTAAAATGGTATTGGACAAGCCAAACAAACAAACAACTTTAACCATTAACTAGACATAGAATACCCTACAGCTGTTAGACACAATTCCAAAAACACAGTCACAGGACGGCTTAAGCCACATGTGGTGGATTAGGGATGAACAACAGACCGAAGAGATTGAGAACACAGTAGAGGGCCCCTGCTAGGGGGGGACGGGTGGGTGACCCTGTAAGTGCTACAGTTGTTCACAAAGTTTTTGAGATGGTTAAAGGCGCCAACATTGCTGCATAAAAAGTCTAAGTTGGGGGGCCAATTTTGCCCATTAGTTAGGCAGAAGCCCATGAGTCCTTGGCGCTCCATATCGTGGTGAGGACAGTCTAGGAGAGTGTGCAGGGCGTCCCCAATAACAGAGTCATTGCAGTCACATTTGTCATCTTCTCTTTTGCCAAACCGAGCGAGGTAGGCTGGGAAATTCCCATGCCCGGTGAGGCACTGCGTAAGATAATAGGAAGGGGTGATGTGCTTTAGGAGTTGACGACTCCTAACAGATGGCAGAAAATTGAAAGTAAGCCTTCCAGTTGTTGAATCTGTCCAATCCTTCTGCCACTCCTCGATGATCTGATTGTATAATAGTTTGTTAATGTAAGTGATGGGGACCTTCCCAAAGGAGGGGGTAACATGGAGGTTGGCAACCTTCCTGGCAAGGGCATCAGCCCTTTCGTTACCAGGAATTCCGCTGTGCCCGGGGGCCCAGACGAATTTGATTTTCCTACGTTTTTGTAGGTTAGTCGCTAGGTAGTAGACATTTGTGCCAGTGGAGGAGCGTTTGGC